>NC_142389.1:2087500-2387500 GCF_059441005.1 Hippichthys cyanospilos | reverse complement strand
TATTGTTCTGCAGTGACCATCTCGTAGTGAACGGTGGTATTTAGTTATGCTCGGAAGTTGAGAATGATCACATCATTAATCATTCGTCACATCATTTATCATAGCTTTCATTCTAACCATAGCAAGATGAGTCTTTACAAACATCATTTTAAAAGTACAAAAAAGGAAAAATAATTACCGTATTTTCCACACTATAAGGCGCACCTAAAAGCCTTATTTTTTTTAAAAGCGCCTTATAGTAGGGTGCGCCTTATATATGGATCAATATTGAGATTCGTAAATGGGGAATAAACTGAATAAAGTAAGAATGGAGTAAGCTTTTTCTGTTTCATTTGTGTGTTTACAGTTGAACAAAGTTGATCATTTTGACTGAGTTATTATGCAATGGAGAGTTTAAAGTTATTATTTGACTTATTATTGTTATTACTTTGAGTATTACTACAATGTAATTGAAAAGGTTTTGAAATATGTCATTAATTGAGGGTGCGCCTTATAATCCGGTGCGCCTTATATGTGGAAAAAAGGTTTTAAAATATGTCATTAATTGAGGGTGCGCCTTATAGTGCGGAAAATGCGGTACTTCCAAAGCTGCAGTGAAAATCGAATCATTAGTTGGTGAGAGATTCCCACCACAGCTAACCAATCTACCACCGTAGCGCCTGTGGGGAAAGCTTTGCTTGGGCAAAAAAAATATCTTTTTCAGTGCCTGCCATTTAAGGTTTCGAATGAGAAGCGCGCTGGCAAACACGCCAGAACTCAGATGGAATTCAAAGTTAAATTATTAAAACCGGTGAGTCATCTGACCGTTGCCAATGAAGCCGGCACCTCAGTCGGCAGGACGACGCTAACTCGAAATGAACGGATCCTTCCACGCCACTCGTAGCAAGTTGACAAGCCCCGGGTCTGATTATGCCCAATTAGAAGAGCTGGGCTTTCACTAATTATAACTCTGAAAACATAATCCGCACTTGCGAAGGAAAAAAGGGAAAGAACACCAGCGTGATTTCTGAGCTAATCAACACCCAACCATGTGTCGTAGAGAACAATGACGTTCCATAAGGTACTCAAACAACTTTCCTTTTGCTGTCATGAAATCACAAGTCCATAATGTATAATTGCCAAACATTCTCTCTCTAAAACGCAGAGGGTATAAAAGCGGAATATGAAAAGAAGCGGGATTCTTTCTCCCTGCAAGGGCTGGCGCAGCGGTGAGCGCAAAATTATGAAATAACCTTCATTTGAGGGGAAAATCATGGATGATTTCTGTTCGAATCAGGAAATAATTGAACTTGATGGGGTCAAAATTGAGAACGTTTGCGCACTGACCATAAATGTGACTTACACGGTGGACTGCGCCTAGCGTTAACATTGTAGCAAATGTCAAGCGCATAACAAGTGTAAAAGGCTCTGCGGTCTATTTTTTGCTTCTTCTTCTTTCGCATTGTCCCACAAGGCTGTTAAAAAAAAATTTTTACAGTGCGCAGCGGATGTTCATCATTTTATTCTTTCCTGAAAAAAGTTCCTATCTTCCGCTTCTTTCTCAGCTACATATCTTCACATCCTGCTAAGCCACCTCCACTACCACCTGCCTTTGCCGCCTCCTTCTCCTGGCAAGCGCAATGCCTAATGAGGCTCTGTGGGAACGCTCTCCGACCCACCTCCCCCAAGACATACCTCGCCGTGTGCTCTGCTATTTCCAAGACCAATCGCTCGCCTCGCGTATCACGTGTGTCAACTGCCCGAGCGGCAAACGCCAAACCAAGCCGTTGGAATACGTCAATCTATTTGCGCAAACGTTCGGTTAGGGGGCACGGGGACAGTACGCAGTACACGTTTGCAAATTCAGTGCACATTCTATTGTCATGTGTACAATGATAACAAATTACAAGCAAGTACTACAAAATACTATGTAATATATGCCCCTGTGTATCATACACTCAACCTCAAATCACCCTTTAAAAGCATTTTTTTCATTCTTCGTTGCTGCTAAAAGCTAATGTTGTAGCGGCTAACCCCCGCAGTCGCAATATTATATATATATATATGATTTGGGTTAATTTGGGATTATTAGATATGAAAAAAAGTGTCATTTACATTTACTTACTGTCAGCGTGTTTATTTCAGGGCATTTAAGATGTACGGGAGATGCGGCATGTGGCCTAGCTCTTCCAGATGAGATGCAACAATTTGCCTCTTTTACTTCCATCTTTTATTCAATTAAATGAGTCATTAAGCAAGATTAGTCGTGGCAGGTGGAGTTAATAATATTTCTGCGGCTGCAACTATTCCTTAAGGCCATGGGCGTATCTACAGTAAATCCTCAGCAACTCAATACTTGAGTATTGCCTCACTCGATTTAAATGGAAATTGTCTCCTTACGGAGGCCCGGTAAAAGGATAAGATACTTACACCAGATACATCATAGTGAAATAAGGATGCTGTCTCTGTGTTTTTATCATTAGGAAAAGTCTGGCTGATTATTTTACCAGTCGCGGGTAGGGAATGCATTACAACGCCGGAGATTGGATCTGTTTTGCTTTGTACATCCTTTCGCTACCTCTTTGTTTTCTCCGCTATTTCTTCGCTTTCTCTTGCACGCTCGCTCGCTGGCGCTGAGTCATACATTTAGCACCAAGATTGTTTTGTTCAGATCTATTTCCGGCCGCTTGATAATGGAGAAAAATGACATTCCGAACATAAACGGAGCAAAGTGAGCAAAAAAGTGCTCCGAGATGCTAACGTTTTGTTTTTAATGGTAATATGCGCTTGCAAGGTTTCGAAAGCATCCGCGACATTCATTTTCGCACTCATTTTCGCAAACGCTCATTTTCGCGTCATACTCCCGTCCTCAGTTGTTTGCATCTCAATCAATAACTGAACTCGATTGAACAAAATAAGCTTTTTCAAACGTTTAAACAAATAAGGCAAGAGATTCAAGTTCTACTTCTCAATAAGTGCATATTTTAATCTGCGTCCTCTTGTTTTAGTCGGCGCTCACGTTTTCATTTTTATCGAAACTTTTAAGGCCACTCCACCTCAACTCTTGTCAATTGTTTTGGGAAATCTCAAAAAAACTGCTTTTTGAAAAGCATTTTATTCAAAACGCAAATTCATTCCTTATAGACGACTGCAAAAGCGCATCCCGTTTTCATTTTACCTTCTGCTGACATTTAAAACTTTTCTTGAAAGTCCCGCAACAGTTTGATGGAAACACTGAGCCAGAGGGGAAAAGGGCACAATGTCTATTTTTAGTAGATTGCTGGCAAAAAAAAAACAATAAAACACGGAAAAAGTTATCAAAAGTTGGATGTAACTTTTACTGGCGTTTTGCCCAATTTCTTCGAAGCAAAAAAGCAGTCAAACTAAACAGTCATGGAAATGTTTCCTCCCTTCTTTCTCGCTTATTGTAATCTCCAAATTTAAGACATGCGATGTTTTAAAATAAACGACCTGTTTTGGACTTCGATCCAAACCCCGCTACCTTCAAGGAACGCAAACATTCAGCACGGGCGATTCTCGTCTCTTCGCTTCTTATCCACATTCCATTTCGTCTTATGCCCGAGGGGTCAAGGTAAGTTCAGTTGATTCGGAGTGATCCTATTCAAGCTAATCCCATTTTGGTCCCTTATAGCGGTCCATCATCCCAACGTACTAGGATGAGAACTAAACTGGGTCGGGGGCGGCTTTCTTTAAAACGTTTTCTATAAAGGAAAAATAAAACCCAGATGTATTTTTCCCTCACGGACAAACGGTCGCGGCATTTTTCGAGCCGCACGGCAGGTCTCTGCAGATCAGCCAAAGAATGTGACTTCTCACACGGTGGCTGGGCTGAGCTTTGAGCTTTGATCCCCCGCTGAAGAGATTCGGATTTTCCGGAGCAGTGAGTGACGGGTCAACGAAAGGGGTTGGCACGGGGGAAAGCTGGGTGGTTACTAAGGCAAAAAAAAAGGGGGGGGGGGGGGGGGGGTTGGGGGGGGGGAAATTAGTTGGAGGCTTGCGGTGGGGAGGGGGTCCACCACACATTCTTATTTTTCAATTCCTTTCTCTCTTGGAAGCTGCCAACTTCACTCAATGAGACGGCGGGGATGTGGGGCAATAAGACTCGTCTGTAGTTTCGGGAGGTATTTCGCCGCCGGAGATGTGACGAGACGGATCCTGAACAACGGTGGTGACGCGCATGTCTAATTAAAATGAGAGAGCTGTGACTCGGTCTCGGGGTCGGAGCTCTTGATGCGGCGGGTCCGGCCTCTGCCGAGCGATTCCGCACTCCGGCTGCCTGCTCACGCCATCCCTCCACGCCCTTCATTTCCTTTCCCAGCGGACATCCTTTGAAATGGCCAACAATAAGGCCAAAGTCCACACCTCGCTTTTCCTCTCAAACTAATTTTTCCCTGGCGCTGGTTCATCAGGCTATACGCTCCCGGGGAGTTTGTGCTGATTAGGGACAAAAATGCCTAGCGTCTCCTAAGTAGGGTGGTTGAAACCATAAATCATGATTCTGTTATTATAAATAGCAAAAGCCAATGAAATATCGGACTTTAGTTTATCTTTAAAAAAAAAAAAAAACTACTGGGATCCATGTAGAAAGTTGCGAGGCAGATGCAAGCGCCGAAAACAATGTTGCAACAATGAAATGATTTGAATTTTCAATGTTTTACTTTTGACACAGCTGAATATCAAATTGTCTAAAAGCCCTAAAATTCATCATCACTATCAAAAACGCCCAACAGCTTTTCCTATTTCAATGTATGGACATAACTCCCAGATGTACTCTTTTTCTCCCACGTCATCTGTTTAAACACCTTCGTTATTGTTGCTTATCATCTTACTTGGGATATTCTCCCAAGCTTTCTTTACTCAAGTAACGACTGTGGTGAGATCAGAGCGTGGAAGCTTGCCCTTTGCTGTGTTTCTTTAATATGGCGGTTGAAAATGAGGGGGGAAAAACTTAGGCCTTGCCTACTTGTAGCCGAATTCTTGCAAACTGGCTGTTTTTTTTATTTATTTTTTTTATTTTTTCATAAATATCATTGCATCATCGTGCTACTCTTTTTCCCGCCAAAGACGCAGATACTGGTGACGTCAGAGACGGGGGTTCTTTCTGATTGGACAGAATTTGGCGACACGACTGCCGCCTAGGCAATTAGCATGCTTGTAAGTGGAAGAAACCGTACTGTGCCAGTTAAATGTAGACAAGGCGGTCAAGATATACGCTAACAGTTAGCGGCTAACTGATTATCAAACAGTTGTATATTTGCCAATAATTCATTACGTTTTGCAGTTTTATCGACTCCAATGTTTTGTTTTTCGTTTTGATCTAATGCCGTAGATTAAACGGGGGATTGCTGTTCTTCAGCAACATCCTGTTAAAGCAAGACTACTAACCCTCGCGGTCAATCCCCGGATTCTGTGGGAAAGCAAACAAATGTACAGTGCGTGCCCTCTTAACTAATCCCCTCAGGAAATGCGCAAAAACAAAAAGGGGCTGTGATGCATGAGTGACATTTTAAGATGATACAGCTGGGTTGTTCCTTCAACATTTTCAGCCAGTCTCTTTATTGAGGACCTTCTCGTTAAGCTTGATTGTCCATGAGAATCGCCGCATTAACGGTCTGTTTATGACACCATCCCCTTTCCAGATAAGGGAAATCCTTCCGCGTCAAAGTGACATGTAGGAGTTTTAAAAAAAATGCCCAGACTGAAAATCTAGCATAGAATGACTTCTGGAAACAAACAGCGGTCGGTGCTGACCACATTGGCTACAGCAGATGTTAGCCTGTGCTATGCTGCGGCTTTAAACAAACACAATCACACACGTGTACTGTACATATATAGTACATGCATATTAATATGCCCACTCAGACCCGCCTGTTTTTATGTTCTGCTCATGAGCGAAAAAGGTCTTGGTGGGTCCACAAATGCATCTTCGCTGTCCATGTAAAGCTCCTCCGGTTTCATACCAAGGGTCAAACGTTGTCCCTTTGTCTCTTGACTTGACTGTTTATGTTTGGGGTCTCAGTTCTAACCGCGGTTTGGTGTTTTTTACAGTGTGAGGCGGTTTTGTGAGTCCAACACTGACTTTGTCACACTGTGGCCCCAACTCGCTTTGTCACCCTGTTAATTTCTCCTTTCCACAATCTCCCCTTGTCTCCCTCTCTGTGTCTGCCTCCCCGACCCTGCTGTGTCTCATTTTGTGCTCTATTGTTGGAAGCGAGCGAGTTTACGGCGGAGCCGGTCAGCCCCAAAACACAAGAAGGGGTCGGCGCGGTCGCAGCCGTGCGTGACAGATACAATAACCCCTACAGCGGAAGCACCCATGTGCTAAATTGCTGCCACAAATGTTCTTCCATCAGGTCACCGCAAGACCATAAGAGCCATTCAGCTATTTCAAACCATGACGTACTTTCTTTTCCCGTTACATAATTGCACTTCGCCGATGTCCATCAAACTCTGTTAAAAGTGGGTGATTGATGAGGAGATGATACTGTGGACCTGGGGTGTCCGAATCCGGTCCTCGAGGGCCGGTAACCTGCGTGTTTTTTAGGTTTCCTTCCCAGACACGCCTGATTCAAACGACCGGGTCATCAGCAAGAACCTCATGATGATCCTGATCATTTGAATCAGGTGCGTCAGGGAAAGAAACCCGGAAAGGATGCAGGACAGCGGCCCTCGAGGAGCGACTTTGAAGTCAAATCGTAATAAACGCTACGAGCCCAAAGCTCGAAAAACAAAACTACGATTGTATGATTTAAACAAACTGCAGCATTTTTACCAAGTTACTGAGATTGCCATTGTTTACTTTTCACCAAACGTTGACTCACATGGCGTGCCAACTCACACTCCAAGAATACACTCATTATTGTTTGTGTGGGAACTTGAATGATGGATATTGCGCTTGTAAAGACATAAAACCAACTGCCAGCGGAAAGTTGCTCAAGTGTCAAGATATTTCCCGCGAATAGCTTGTATTTCGAGATAGCATGTTTGGGCAAATGATAAAACAGCCAGCGAGGATTTTGACATTTATCTGCAAGAACAAAATGAATGGCGTTATTCCGTTGAGTTAAAAGCTTTCGGTGAAAGTTCATAGACACGACGCGGAGACGATCGGCACCGCCTCACAGAGTTCCTAAAATTCATGACAAAAACCTACCTATTGTGATGTTGAACTGCATGAATTTCCACAGGCTAATAAACGTGGCTACGACTGAGAGGAGGAAGATGTAAACACATCTGCAAACTGTTGTGGGTGGCCGCCAGTATTCCGCAGGCCAAAACGGAGCAGCTGTGTAATATAAGACCTTTGCAGTCAAGGTTTCCCCTTTCTGTGCCATACTAGCTTTCTATGTATTTGTGTAAATACCCTTCCATGCAATAACAGACTGATAAAGAGTGACAGTGTGACACATATGGCCTTGATAAGGTCATGTGGGCTAACGTTAGAAGACAATTATTAACCGTGGCTTCCGCGTAAGTCAGACTCTGAGTGTCTTACACTTCAGGGTAAAAAACGAAGAATGCTTCAGTATGTCAATGATACATTTATTTGTTAGGTGGAGATGTATTAGTTGTAATACAACTCGGATTCTGTCCTGAACACATCGAAACATTGATACCGAAATCTTTCTTCTACAATGGAGCTTAACAAGGAATATCTAAGCAACTGCAAGCGAAAGTGGAAAATATGAGCTGTTTCCATTCACTAGGGAAAATGTTGGACAGGAATTTGTAATATGTCTGTGGGAGTATTTTTCCATTCGTGTGTGCGGTCAGAGGTCAGTGATGTTCGGCGGAAGTGCCAACAATTTGAATTCTCAGGCAGTCATGCATGGTCATTCTTTGGCAGTGTTGAGAGTAATGCATTACGAAATTAATGTAATCACTGTCATGCGTTACTTTTTGCTGTAACGCGGTAGTGTAATATACGACACACAAAAAAAAGTAAAATTTTACTTGTTACAAATGAGAGTAATGAAATGTATTTCAATGCATTTTTAGCCTGAAAGTGGTGGATTTTTCCCCCCCAAATTCGCCAACAACACCGCAGGAAAAACAGAGCGAGGTGGATTTGAACTCGGGCCCCTGAAAACTGCGAGGAGGACGTGCTAACCGCTGCTCCACCGAGCCGCCCACTTTTTTGGGGGGTTCTACATTCATATTGCTAATTTCGACGACACAACATGAATCAAAGCATGGAATTTCGGGCATGTATCAAATTCAAATCATAAATATGAAAAGGATTAAGATGGTATTTCTGTGACTGGAGAAGTTGTGATTTATTTAAAGTATAATGATATAAAATGGAATAAGCAAAGCACACGAAGCAACTTCTGTGATGCTCCAGCAGAGTCCATGGCGACAGTTCTCAGATCTCCTTGCATTAGCTTTTTTTTTTTTTTTTTTTTTTTTTAAGAAATATAGTCTGTGTGTTGCCTTTCCCAAAAGCCGTCCTCTAAAAAGATTATCAGCATCCAGAGAGTGACGCCGCCGGCTTTGAGACTCATTTGGCCTCACTACAAACTTCACATTAAATGCAATTTAATGAATAATGAATCTCCTCAGCTCCGCACATGAGTAAATTCATTCAGTCGTCAAATCAAAACAGACCCCTTAAGGTAGCTAGCTGAGGCTGGAAAAAGATTCAAATGAGATGTTCTCCATGTCACAGACAGAAAAAAAAAAAAATCTGATGCGTTCATGGTGAGGAGCAAAAATATTAGTTAAAGCTAGCACGCTGCCTATTTCACCCACCATAGAAGCACCGCTCTAGGGTTGCATGGCTAATGTCTGTGTGGAAAAGCTGCCTAATATGAGTAACCCCCCCCCCCCCCCCCCCCCCCGAAAAAAAATACATATATATAAATGAATAAGAACTCTGCATGCTAATACATTATTCATGTTCTGTTTCTTCTTCAAATGAGTAGCCACACTTACAGCCATGACCAGTTTTTTGACTAGTCGAGACTGCCGAGTATACCGGAAGGAAGACGTGTGTTGCGTGTTGATAGTGAGGAAGACTCCGAGTAGTAAGGTTGCCCGAAGCCTTAAAAAAGGAAAACACTGATAGGAGAACAAGGAAAAAAAAAATACAAAAAGTACTGAATGGGTCCTTCTTTGTTATAAAGGACAGACACTGGCCTCGCACCATGCAAACTCACACACACACACACTTGCACAGACGGCAGAGTAAACCTAACACACACGTGTCTAGATTTCTGTCTGTCCTACTGCCGGGTGCAGTGTAAACATTTGTCTGAAGAGTTTGCACGACAAACTAAATCTCTACAATTCACAACTAAAGCTAAAACACTAGCCAATCGCGCGCATAACTGAAAGTTAGGAGCAAAAGCTTTGCGTATTCCCCACAAAAATCTTCAATCCCAGGAGAATATAAGCGTGTTTCGAGACAGCGAACTATGTAGCTGCGAGCAAATACTCCCAAGTTACCAGATACCCTCGAAACCGCAGCGCGGCAAACAGAAGCGCTTCCTTTTACAGGTGCGCACATACACATCCGAAAAATCTCTGGAGAATTTGACCTCTTACCTCAATATAAAGGGAATGACGCTGAACAATGTAGTAAACCGTATAACCACCCAAAAAAAAAATCCCGTGACACACTGTAAGGGACATTCTTTAAACCATAATGTAGATGAAAAGCCATTGCACTCATCTATCTAACCATCGTAGTCGGTTGAAAACGTACTTTCCTTTTTAAAATGAAAATGATAATGTCAACAATAACAAGGCTGTCCTTCACGGTCACAGTTATGTCTTAATATGAGGAAAATCAGCGCATTTTGCATATAAGCAGTCGTTTCCACCAGGGCGCTCGTTTTTTGGGGATTTGCCTGTTTTTGCTACAACTGGATTTCAAGTTAGGAGGAACTGAAGGTGCTTTTACAGCCAAGAGTGATGGAAAAGTGAGGTCACTGGAGACTTGACGATTGCTGACTCGTTCAAATGCTGAACTCGTTGAAATACCCAATCAAGTAAGCTGATTTTTTTTTGAACTAAAATGAAATGGTCGCAAACAAAAACAAATAATGCAGCGAGTTTCCATAGTCAACGGCGACCCTAAAGAATAAACTGCAAATTTGAACAAAGAGGTTTACATTGATATTTAAAAAAGGCCGATACCAATATTGCCGATAATCGGTTTACTCCTAGTTGAGAAATTCTACGTATAATACGCAGGAAGATAAACTGTACCGCCGGAACGTTTCAACATCCCTCTTCAAAAGTAATAGCGTTCTGTGATGACGGGAATTTATCCCTGACAAGTTTGACGACGACCGGAGAATGGTGGGTGGCGCCGATAAGGAAAACGTTGATTCGGCGGAAGCCCGGCGGAAAATCCTCGGCCCGCGGATTCCCGTCAAAGGGGAAAAGCATTGCATTGGAATTTATTGCGGCTTTCCATATGAACACATCAAACATTGTTTGTAATCTCATTCACAATCCCACCTTTTCAGACGCTCGCTGTGGCGGCGGTTTGATGAAGGGGGGGCTTTTCTCGGCCTGATTTATTTGAACATCTCTGTGATCTGAACATGTGGGCCAATGATTTCACGTCACCGTCTGTGTGTTTAGACAATACGACGTGTCCTTATGATCGACGCAACAAAGGAAGTCACTTTTGGATCAACAAAGTGCATCTTTTCTCCCCCTTCTGGGTGCCACTCTACGCCGTGTCAAAGAGAAGATGCAGACTCTCTGATAACAAAGCGATCTTGTGTCACTATCTGGGGATATAAGCGCCCACATGAACATAAAAATAAACTAGAAGAATGGCGCTCTGCGGAGCAAAGGCCCCCGTCGAGATCAAATAACGGCAAACGCGCTGAGATTATTGAATGTCATTCCTGCAGGTGATAAAAATGCACAATACAAGGTAAATGCCGCAAAAAAATTCAATGTCAGCAACATCGTGGGAACATATACACCAATTATGGGGTAGTACGGGCCACGTTTAGCCCATATCGACCGAAAGCGCCCACTGTTTTGTTAGATTTGTACAACAAAAGATGCATGTTGTCTAAACTTTCGCAAAAAAATAGGATAACTTTCATATGTGAAAAGCTGTTGAGTAAAAATATGCTTAAAGACATTACAACAAAGCCTTTTTTCTTATTTAAATTGACACCAATATTGTCTTTTTCTGAAAAAAAAAAAGTTTCCAGGCGATCATCACATACATACACACACACATATATATATATATATTATATATATATATATATATATATATATATATATATATATATATATATATATATATACACACTTTTAAGAAAGCAGTAACCTTATGACCTTTTCTAGCAACATTTTCTGTGCTTTGACGACAGGAAAGTGTTCACACACACGCTAGCAGTTTTTTTGGGAATGGGGAGACCGACAGGAACAAGTAAATGGACGCATTAAAGATGGACTAACCAGTGGGAAAAAAAAAATGCCGACAAATATCAAACCGCAGTGGAAATGACTCATACGCTGAAAAATGTTTCCATCTGTGATGTCATGAAATCATGCAGACGCTCTGTTTAAAAGAAAAAAAAAATCTAGGTCCTGAGAAGCTTTTCATGAGACTTTTTTTTTTTACTTCTATGCAATATTAAGAACTTGTTTATGCGTGGGCTTTTAGACTGTGGGAGCGTGATGATGAAGTAAAAATGCGAGCTGAGAAAACAGACGAGCGGAATTAACTCATGATGAGTGTGGGTGTTAATTTATAATATCCAGCATCACCACCGGTGGCGACACCAAGCCGAAAATTTGCAGATATTCCTCCTGCGCCTTCTTAAAAGGACGCCCGTCCAACTCATGAATAAATATCATGAAAGTGAAGCGGCACGCAAGCTGCCAAGGCAACTGGGAAAACCCTGATAAAGCAAAATGATGACTTCCTTCCTCTTTAAGGTCAATCACGCACCCATGCTCTCTGTGATGCGTTCCTCCAGCCAAACTCATTCCCCCTCCCTTGTTTATTTTGACTCATCCGTTGATCGGCGAGGTGCGATGGAATCCGCCGAACGAGAGCCCCCGCCGGCCGTCGGAGCCAAAAAGAAAATGGCGGCCAAAGTCTCGGACGGGGAGGCCTAAAACACGAGCCGGCGACAAGAGGCCCATATGGCGAGGGCTGCGATGTCAACAAGGCACAAGTGTTTCCTCGGGAAGAGAGTAAACTTGAGCACAAAAGGCCCCCGTTGCAACGTTTACACCCGGGGAGCGGAAGTCAAACGGAGTCATAAAGCACCGAGGACCAGACGGGGAAAACGCAGCCCTTCCATCAGCCTAGCAGGCAGCCAGATCCGTCCCAACAAAACACTCTTTCTCCGCTTCAAGCCTCGGCCCCTTAAACAGTGAGCTGTGCACACATTCTTCAGTGACATAATGCTTTTTTAAGCTATTGCCCTCTTCAACTCCGAGCCTCCGCCGCCCCCTTCCCGTCGTCGTCACCTTGACTCAGATTACCCCCTTCTCCCAATTACTATTTGAATATGAATACCAGCAGAGGGGGAAACGCGTTTGTTTCCGCTCTCGAGGCGGCGAGAAGTGAGAGGGGGGAAGGTCAACGTGCGAACCGACGGCGAGGATCCGTCGCCATTGATGTGCCTGTCGGTAAATGTATGCCAAACGGCCTCCCCGGGGCCATAAAAGCTGCCATTTTGCGGGGTTGTAAAAAGCCACCCCGCCCCCATTTTTCCCCCAGTGGTGGTTACGACGCCCAGAGGGACAAAGTTGCTCAAAAGAGGGACAGGTCGGGTGTCTTATTTTGTAGGAGTTTTGAGATCTGGCGCCTGTGGCAAGCCATATTAAATGTAGGCCATCTTTTCTGCCCAATGCCCCCTTTGATGAGATAAATCTGGTCAAGTGGGCCACAGTGGCAGTCGCTCAAGAGGAGCGAGCAACCCCTGGGAGCAGTTGGAGAAATGGTGACCCCTCACTTCCTCTCACTCGGCTAACCTTCTCATGCAGTAAACGCAACAGGTCAGACGGATAAAATCAAATGTTTACGTGAGGTATGAGAATAATGGAATTCGTTCAAAAACAATATTTTACTGTCTGAGATCACAAAATTCGTCAGCTTCGGTTTAGGGTCAGGAGATTTTCTGTCCTAGTAGAGTAGAGCAGAAGGTGAACTACATCCTACACTGACCACCTGACTGACAGCAGAATCGATATGAATCAAACTGAGTGAGAATTAGAGCTGAATGATTTTGAATGACGATTTGTATGTGCTAGCCGGTCGCCAAAACGATTTTTTGCAAAATGACTCGAAAAGTTCCAAAACAATTGAATCACCTGTGGCACAGAAAATAGCTTAACATTGCATTTTATTCCCGAAAAAAGGTTGCATTCGTTTAAACGACTACCCAGCCTGCACGGGAACCGAAAATAACAAAAGACGCGTAGAAATTAAGAGACACAAAGCAGACTGCCTGAGAGAAAGTTATTTGAAGTCCTTAAAAACAAAGAAACATTTTATTTAACGTGCCACAAACTTGTTTGATTTTAACACGGGCTACTCGGGAAGAACGATAGCATTGATCCCGGTGACTGAGAGCATTTTGGATTGACAGTAAAGAGGATATGCGCACAAAGCTGTGTTGCCCCTTCTCAGCATGCCCTACTCTGCATTGGAAAACCAGAGACAATTTAATACGTTTCTAAAAGAAGAAAAAAAAAGACACACGGTATAAGTCAGAGCTCATTTTGCTCACTAACCACGCAGACGGGAGCCGTGTCTTTTAATCCTTTTCCGAGAGAGATTTTAATGGGGAGCCGATCACCTGTCTCTTCTGATCATCGCTTTTCGCTCACCCGTCTTCTTTTCTGCACCGTCCCAAAAAGGAAACCGCAAATCTTGTGCCGGTTTTCTAAAATGTATCAGCCTGATCTAAAGGACGATACAAAAAGTAGACATCTTCATCTGTCGCTTATGAGTTAATTCTTTTGACGAGTTTCCAGACGATCATCACACATATATATATATATATATATATATATATATATATATATATATATATATATATATATATATATATATATATTCCTCAAGTTCCTCAAACTAGTTGAAATGGACTTGGCATCCACCCGAAAATTATTTCCCACTCTTACCCCCCACAACATGGCCGCAAGCACCTTAAAGGCCAGAGGCGGCTTGGCTGCACTGGTAATCCCTCAATGAATGTGGGTCACCGAGTGGGGCTTTGCCTTCCTCGCTAAGCAAGGGGACAGACAGCGGGGTCGTGACCCCAGTCTTCCAGGGTGCACTCGCACACACATGCTCCTGTTCGCACGGCCATTTTAGCAGGACAAAGACCCAAACGGGGATGTGCACGTACGACAGATGGGGAACATGTCACAGACGACAAAAAAAAAAAAACAAAAAAAAAAACATTGATGCAAACATTGAAGACAAGTGAAAAATATAGCCGAATTTCTTCCAGGGTTAACAGATTAGTCAACCGTGCATAAAAACTGAAAAAAAAAAAAGACCGTAACAACTATTTTACCTAAACTTCAGCTATTAGATTTTGATGTTAGACTTGACAGACACGGAACTCAAGCGTTTCCAACACTTGCTAACGCCGTCCTTAAACCACATAGCATCTACTGTCTCGTATTATGTTAATTTATGCAATTCACATTCACTTTTAAATACTATATATTAACACCAAGGGCAAATATTGATTAATGCCACAGGCTCTTTTGATTTGATTGCATCATTTATTTCACTTTTAAATACTCAATATTAGCACCGACGGCAATGATTCCAGTGGAAAAACGAGTTCTGACAAATTGGCAGGTGGACCCAGGCGACATTCTTCAAATAACTCTGAAATTTTACTCCAAAATGGTAAACTAGCGCGCAGCTTATTTCATAGCCTTTGGCTCCCGTATTTCTTACGCAAACACACACACCCAAATATCAAAGGGTTCCAATTAGGCCGCGTGCGACATGCTCAAACTAATTATATGGTGCATCATTAACATTCCCCGTCACAAGGTGATGCGTTATCTAAGGGAGACCAGGCGATCATGAAATATTCATGATTTATTCATCTGACAGCGAGAAAGACAAACACGGGGAACCCAAACAGAGTGACGCCCGCTTTTGCCACGGAGAACAGGAGCAACACGATTGTGTGCTTCTGGCTCGTCGTTCCGCATCTCCAAGAAGGAGTCCTCTATCAGACGACGGCGTGCTGCAAAATTCCCGCTCAAAGCCGTGTTTTAGTGAGATAACGCCGAAGGGAAGTGTCGCTTCCTTCGCTTTCCTTCACTTGGCCCACCTGAATTCCCGCCTCTCCACTCGTTTCCTGTCGTGTCACCAAAATGTCACCTCGTTTGGAAACGCGTGCGAGTGCGGCGAGAAGCCACGGCGGGCCCAACCGAACGCGTTTTCGCCATTGTTTCGACAGACAGGAAAAAAAGCGCCGAGGTGAGAGCGATGGAGGTGAGGGCGAGTACAACAGAGAAACGAGCAACACTATTGTGTGCTTCTGGCTCGTCATTCCGCATCTCCAAGAAGGAGTCCTCTATCAGACGACGGCGTGCTGCAAAATTCCCGCTCAAAGCCGTGTTTTAGTGAGATAACGCCGAAGGGAAGTGTCGCTTCCTTCGCTTTCCTTCACTTGGCCCACCTGAATTCCCGCCTCTCCACTCGTTTCCTGTCGTGTCACCAAAATGTCACCTCGTTTGGAAACGCGTGCGAGTGTGGCGAGAAGCCACGGCGGGCCCAACCGAACGTGTTTTCGCCATTGTTTCGACAAAGACCGGAAAAAAAAAAGCGCCGAGGTGAGGGCGAGTACAACAGAGAAACGAGCATCGCAAAAGCACTTTAGAGAGGATTTCCCCCGAGCAAGAACAATTTTTGCTGATGAAACCGCTGTAATAAAACAAGCGGTGTTCAGTTTGTGCTCCTGTCATTGCCACCTAATGGGAAGAAATTCAAAGCGCTATTTTCTGGGCCAAGCTTTTTTATTGCCGCGCACGCGAGCCACTCCGACGACGCGCAGCCAAAAGTATCAGTCATATCTCACTCGCTTCTACAAATTTCCTCTCGACATTTCCATTCCTGAAATGCCTCCGTTTTATTCACTTCCCATGGCCTCCGTGCGACCTTGATGGCGGCAGCCGTTGTAGTAGCACAAAGATAACTCAATCTCGAAATGCTTGTAAAGCAATTAGAAATGCAATACTGGTTTTACTTTGCGTATGGGTTGAAGAGATTAGCGCTGTGAGTAATGATTATTTTAAAAATAGGTTCATTTCTAATAGGTGAATTCGATGTAAACGTGAAAAAAAGTTTTAACTCCCATCCCAGTCTTTTTTCCCCAAAAAAGTATAGTGTAGAAAATGCACTAATATTGATTATGTCTCTGATAACGTCACTAAATAGGCAAAAATGTTGCACATATTTTTCGTGAATACAAGCCGGTATTTGTAAATGTTTCATTTTGATGCAGGCTGCAGCACAATGATAATCAATCTCACTCAATAAGATAAGACATTTTGAAGGTCTCTGAGTGATTAAATGAAATCATTTTTGATTAATTAGATTATCGACTTGTTGATATTGAAATCAAGCCGAATACTGTCCAAAAGCACATTTTAACGATGACTTAATCTGTTGATTATTTTGTTGTTTGATCAACGAATCCAAAATTAAAACATGTTTAAATTTCCATCTCTTTATTATAGGACTTATTTTCTAAGTAACACTGCAAGTGCAAATCCTTTATATTTTTGTTCGTCGTCAAAACTGTAAAACGTTTTCCAGTTGCAAATGTTGATTTGATCCAACAGAACAATAATATTTGAAAAAAAAAAAAAGTGAAATTATTTTACTCATTTTAATTTGCTAAATGATTGATTAATTAACTACCATAAATAGTTATAGGTTAATTTAGTAATTAATTAGTTTAGTAATTAATTAATCGATTATAGTCAGTGCAGCTTTAAAAAAAACAACAAAAATTTCTCGAAAATGGCATATGTTCACCATGTACTGCATGAAATACTTTTTTTAGAGTAACAACAACACGTTTACTGACATTTTAACGCGCGACGGAATATGTTCCTAACCCTCATCACAATTCCCGCCTAAATGCAGCCTGCGCTTCCCTTGTGACCGTGATTCCATTACAGCAAGCGCTTGGGTCGTCTCATTCACAGACATTGAAACGGCGCCGTTTCTACATCCGCCGCCATTAATTAGCGCAACTTTTACAAATCTTTCCGTTTTCGGGCGGCGAGGCGCAACAGAGGTGAAGCATTCCCAAAACAGCTGCGTACAAGGGACTAGTCATTAATGTAGGCCAATATGTCCTATAAGAAATAAGCACACATGCCTTAGTATGAAGAATAATGAGCACGTGTAGACACATAATTACCGTCTAACCCTCTAGACATTTTAAAGGGAAAGGGCTGAATTTAATCACCGTTTCTGGAGGCAGATAATAATTGTAACGCTACGCTGATGCAGCAGATGCAAGTCGGAACAGACGCGCTGCGTAATCCGCGACTTGAAAGCGCTTCAAGTGAGAACATTTTTCGCATTCTTTCGCCACGTTAGTAGATTTCCCGCGCGGTGGCACTTGAAATGTTTTGATGGTAAGCCGCCCGTCGTTAATGAACTATTTCCTCACCGTCTGCATGGCTTTACAAGCACCTGTTGGATTGCTAGCTTGTTTGAAACCGATAGCGGGCTCGATCATCAGGAGGTGCGTTGAGATTATTTGTGACCAAAATTGCTTTTGCATCCATCCGGGGCGAATGCGGTGCGTCACACCGACGTTGGCCGGTTTCTTTTGCTTAGCGCCGTTCCTTCGCGCGGCAAAAAAAGTTCAAAGGTCAGCGGGTGTAGAGCCCGTCTGATCCCGCGTGCGCTGTTTCCGTGGATGGAAACCATCAAATTTAAAGCATGTGTTCCACCGCGTCTGTGTCAGCGATAGCCGCGCTCAAATATATAGACGCATATATATTCCGAGCTCGCAGAATCAACAACTAACAGCTGTTTGGACACGTGAGCGCATTCCTGAGTCGGCCTCCTCACCCGCGGCCTGTTGGATGCACTCAAAATCAATTTAACTAAGAGGGCTGCGTCAGGCTTTCTGCAACCAAACGACTTTACATTCAATCAAAATGGAAAGCATGAGTTGATTGCGTTCGAACGAAGGAAGGGAATACGCCCGATAAACCGAGACAAAAGTATCGGGTCGCCCGGCGACCGCATCTGAAATGCATCAAGCTTACACGTGGCCGTTGCTCTTCTCGGCGCATGGAATCGAGCAACTCAAAGATTCCTGAAAGGAGTGCGGAAAATCACACGACCGCAACAAAAGCAAAGAAAAGCGCGCGGTACAAACTGTAAACGCAAAGGTGGATTATTTCCGTTTAAGCAGAAGGCGGAATTTAAATACTGCAGGCTGACTCTCTAAATGAAACCCACTATGAGTTGGAACATGAAAACCTTGTCAAATTCAGATTCATTCAACCACCTAAACACTCATCCAACTTCATTCATACCCAATCAGGTGATATACAAGTAGAATGCCAAGCAACTTTTTTTGTTTGTGTTTTGAAAGACAGAGAAGCTGAGGATGTGATGATTTGAGAATCGCGTATGAAATGACAAGTGCTCGCTTGTATGGTTTGTTTTTGGAGCGCTTCCTGATGCATGTCAGATTGGGCTGTGAAGAATGGGACATTTTGGAGTTCACGTCAAGTTCAACAAGTCGCCTACGCCACATTTCTTCCAACGGAGCACTTCAGTTTGCATTGTATATGTTCGACGCTTAAATTTTCCAAGTATGCGCGGGCGACGAGTTTTGTTAGCTATGTAAAGTGGGGCTATTGCTAATTGCGATCAACCACTCGTAGATTGACACTCAGCCGACATGCAAAAAAACATGGTGGATTGTCATGCACCCGACAAGAAAAAAAGAAAAAAAAAACACAGGTGCAAGCAATGGGGATAAAATATGTGTGAATTGATTGAAGTGATGCCAGTCGCATAATTATTTCCACTTCAATTAAAATAATTTCTTAATTTGATCAATTAAAAATACTTTTAACTGTAGGCAACATCAAAATACAGGAAGAAGCAAAAATCATTACGCAATATAGTAACACACCAGTGAGAACGATTGACATCATTTAAATAAAAAGTTCACGCGTCTGTAATATTAATGAATGAAGAAAATGCTCAATAAAGTCTCAAAAGAAATAAGTATACATTATGGAAGAAGGGGAGCTCTGGCGTTAAACAGAGAAATGCATTCTGGGAGAATTTCAATTAAAATTCATGTGAGCGACATCATAGCGTTTTCATGATGCATCCAAATACAGTCCGTATTTTGAGATTTTATCCGTTACAAACAGAAATATTAAGCTTTCTTAAACAGTCAACTGTTATATAATTAGCTTTAATAACACAGTCGATTAAGAGAAAAAAAAAAAACAACAATTGCAGGGCATTATGTGACAGCAGGAAGTCCCCAAATTGAATTCTTAAATTTACAAAAAATAGATTTTAAATGATTACGTTTGCCAATGCAACATTGGTAGTTCAATATGTCAAGCGACTGTCAGCGTGTCACAGCATTGTGCTGATTGATGACATTATCATAAAGGATATATGTACTAAATAATATATAGATATAAATGTACTGTATGTCATGACAATTACATTTTTTATAGGCTGAAAGGACGTCAAAAGGGTTCTTGATATTGCATTCATTTTAAGCTTTTTTTTAAAAAACATAGTTGTACAAACAGACTTTTAGATTTTGTAATATGTATAGTTCATATTTGATTATTTTGTTTTAATTGGGTTAGTTATAATTAGTTTTGAGAGTGTTTTTTTTTCTGATTAGTCTATTATTTGAATCACTTTGGGGGGTTTTTATTTCAAAGAGAATGTGTTATTAATATCTAGTGTTCAACCTTTCTTCACGTATATGCCTGCACGGTATGGAAATAAATGCATTTAAAACAACTTCCAAAAGGTCATGCATCATATTAAATTGAAAGACGAAATTATATTTGCATGAATAACTATAAAGTTCCTTTCAATGACCTATCTTTCTTCAAGTATTCCTATTTGTTTCATTTAATGAACAACGGGGTTTTTTTTCTATTCTTAGCTGCTCTAATTATATTTTATTTAGTTTTAATTAACCGCAATGACGTGAGTATGCTTATGTGCATTTGCACATTATTAAATCCATTCGTATTATGCAAGACTGCTATAGTGTACTGTCTTTTCATTCTGACTGTATTTACAAAAGCAGATATTATGATAAACACCGACTTCACAGACACGTCGATTGCACGCTCAAGTTCAAACGCAATAATTTTGACGAATGCTCACCGCAAGTATCAAAATATTTCATTATCATGAAAAATAATTTCGCATTCCGCGCACAGCTCAATCGTATTCTTCAGACGGATAGTCGATCTGAATTTATGGCGGCGGAGCATCCAAGTGCCTCGGTGTAACGCGACTATATGGAAAAGGCAACAAGGCGCAACTAATTATCTTCAGCATATTTAATGGTGGGGTTGGCCAGGGGGGCGGCCGCCGCACAGCTCCGCCCCGTAGTTCTTCTTCTTGACCAATCAGCGAACACCGATGAGTCTCGCGCTAACCTAACCTTTACTGTGCCACGCTGGGCGGTAGGGTGGCCATTATTATGATTCTGACATGGGAAACTCGCCTCGGTGTCGGGAACGTGACTCAACGCTTTCTAGTCCGACATGCACGGACAGGATTTGCTCTTTCTGCTCACTTGCCATGCGAACGCAGAGATCCTACAAGACCGCCATAACCGTGGTGCCAGCATTGTGCCACTTTGTGTGTTTACACAGAGAGGAAAAAAAAAAAAAAAACAACTCCTGGTATGTCTTGATGCTGTTTTGGTGTGCCGCAAAGGTTTCTCACAACCACAATCATGTATTGAGTAACAACGTCAAAGCATTTGGGCTGTCCCTTTATGAAAAATGCGACTCTGGCTCACTTGCCTGGCCCCCCCCAGAAAGGAAATGTCAAGCTCATTACTTCACATTCATTCGAAAGTCGTCGGCCATATTTTTTTCGGACTGAAAATATGCGGAGTCTTTTTTTTCCGACGTTTTCTCAAATTTCCCCTTCACCTTGACGGGGCATGTGCGTGCACAGGTGCACACCTACGCCCACGAGGCATGACGTGGACGAGCGCTGTTATCACACGCCCGAGCCCCTCCGGGTTTTAAAGGGCGGACCGTCCCCGGTTTGACCGACGCGGATGAAACGGAGGTCTCACAGGCGAGGGGAGCTCGACACCAGCGCGCCTTTTGGATGAAAGCGCGCCGAGCAGCTGCGGGAAATCATTATCACCTAGACAAATATGAAACCTTCAAAATTAGGGGTAGTCGACTAACCCCCGGGGCTCGGATGGAAACGATGACACAATCTTGGTAAAAACTAAAGCATTGCGACTGATTTATTTGCACTAAATATCTTTCTGGCTGAGCCTAACGTGTGAACGCACACCGCAGACAACTTCAGCCTCAGAGGGATGCTGATTCTGAGCTGAGGGGAGAAAAGGGGCGTGAGAGCTAATTAAGTTGGAAGAGATGTTTTACTGTGTTTCATATTTAAGAGGAAATGAGGTGCTATTACCTGCAGTAGGTGAGAATTACAACTCCCCAATTTGTTTCTGTTTAGACTGGTTTGTAACGACCGGGCGTTAAGGAGGAAAAAAAAAATCAAATTGTACACGCGACACAAGCTATTGAGTGACATACCTGTCATACTCGGCGTTGTCCTTGTCACATCGTGCGTCCTTGTGCTTCTGCCAGTCTTTGCCGTGCTTGCAGGTGGTGAGCAGCACCACGTCCTCGGCGTTGTGGACGTGATATAAGGCATTCCTGGTGTCCGAACCGATACCGGTCAGGTAGCGCTTCCCCTTGAAGACCAGCATGTACTTTCGCGAAGGAGGGATGTTGTTATATTTCAGGAAGCCCCTCTCCCCGCCGGTCCTCGGGTGTTCCTTGGGGTAAAGGGGGATGGAGACGTCGAAGTCGGGTCTGAAGTTCTCCGTGCTGATGCTGGCCTTGGCGAGCATCGCCTGACCGATGTCGAAGCCCAGATCTTCCGTGTAGTCCGGCCAAGTCCCAGAGTATAAGTTAAATATGAGATGGTTCCTGCCATCGTTCCACAGAGGCAAGTTCTGGATCTTGGTCTTCAGATTGTGGACGTACTGCGGAGACAGCTGGTCCCGGTCCAGGGTGTCCAAGCTCAGCACGAACAAACACGCCTGACCTGGGTCCGAGGTGTAAAACCTGGACCCCTCGATAGTGGACAAAATGTTCTGATAGCTCTCTGAGATCTTCTCCCCCTTCTGCTGCGGGTAAACATAAACTTTGAATCCATTCTTTTTACACATGGAAAAGTCAAAGCATGACTCCATTCGGCACCGTTTGCCTTTGTAAACACTCGTGTTCACGTCCCGGTCATGCTTGGCAGATGTGTGCACGTTATACTCCTCGGTGTCAGTCTGATCCCAGGGCACGAATGGTTGTAAACGGTCGGAGAAGTGAGGCCAAGGGGTATTGAGTCGGTACCCGCGGCGTCTGCTCTCATGCCGTCGCCCGCTCGCCGTTTGCAGCGGAACGGCTCCGAGGTAGAGAAGCGCCAGGCAAGCACCGGCCGACAGCAGGATCAGGTAGCGTTTTTTGGCCTGCATGTGTCCGGAGAACAAACGCGACTCGCTTCGGAATAAGAACAGCAAAGTGGCCCCGAGTCAGGCTCTCAGCAACACCGCTTACACGGCTCCATCCTCCGGCTGCCTCCTCCAAGGATCCCCAACCCCCCTTCTGCGTATTCGGTTCCCAAATCCAGCGATTGATCCAGCGCATGTGGGCGATTTTAAAAGTGGCTTCCCTTTCTCTCGCGTCTGAAGAGTTCCGGCATGTCCGAGGGTCTTGGCCGCACCGAGAAAGACGAGTGCCGCCCGAACCCCGAGCTCTTGCGCGGCGCTTCTCCCCACTCTCATTCAGAGCTTTGCAAACGGAAAAGTGCCCGTGTGGGATGCCGCTCCCTCCGGGTAAACAGCAGCGGGGGTCCCACTGGGTCCCCTCGGTGGAAAGCTCGCCCGCTCAACTCGATCTAACACATTCAGCGAGAACGTAGGAGCGTAGTCCGCGCCGCAGCCGTGCTCCGTCCCGAACCGCTCGGCGTGATTCGACGCTGGCTTTCCCTTTCCCCCCCGATCACTCCATGCTTCTCCGTGAAGGTAAACGCGAGAAGCGGCGACGAGGAGCGGAGCGATCAGTTCAGCTGCACCGGCATAACCTGACGAATCCCGGCATTGCTCTTATCTCCAACTAGCTCCACAATCGGCCGAGATGCGCTGATAGAAAATGGAGCTCGGCGGCGGCGCTTTAAGTTCTCTCCTCGACCTAAAAAAAAAAAAAAAAAAAAAGGCTGACGTCGCACTACGCCGATGCTCGGAAACGTTCCAAAACAATAAAAGGTGGAATTCCTCAGTCCGAGTGACCCCTTCTCGACTGCTCAGTTGTTCCGTTTGTTCCTCGCTAACATTCCAATCGCGACACGACTGCAACTGTCTTGACGTCCCATCCGCGCTCAGCTCCGCGGATGATTGGTCCGCTGCAAAGCGGAAAAGGCGGGACTTCGAGCCATGCACCCATTCATAACCGGTGCGTTCCGCATGTGCAAATCATCTCATTGTAAAGCTTGGAGGTTGTTTGGAGAGGTGCCAGGGGGCATGACACCCTCCAATGAAACCACAAGTTGCAGTCAGATATGACTCAGTAATGTCTGCGCTCCTGACCGGATCAAACGGTTTTTTTTCATATTTGTTCATCACGCTTTGTCCTCATGCGCGGTAACGAGAAAGAAAACAAATAATACCATTATAGTATTCTATAATTATTATTGCGAATTATTGCGTCCTCCCTTTTTTCGATGCATTTTACTCTTTTAGCGACATACACTTCTAGTCAAAAGTTTGAGAACGCCGAATTCTATTTCAGGATGTTTGTTTATGTGCTTTTATTTTTTGAACTTTTGAGAAAAAATTTTAATATTCGGGGGGAAAACTAAAAATCGTAACACTGATGGCAGATAAACAAATAGAACGCGCTTATGAAATCCAATTTCTTGGGGTAATTTTGGGACATAAACTCGACTGCAAATGTCATGTAAATCGCGTCACAAATCTATCCAAGTGTGTTGCATTATCGGAGAAAGCAAAACATCTTCTAGACTGTTGACCATTAAAAAAAATCTTGAATTGCACAATAATGCTTAACTCATCAACATTATAAAGAAATATTGATGGACTTCAAACACAAAAAATGTTTTTTCAAATACAACGTTTGATCATTTAGATTATTTCTAAATAATCAGATTATTTCTGCATGAGGCTTGGGAAGAAAGCGGTTTCATGTTTGACAATAAATCCTCTAAAGGTGTTTCTTTTGAACGATATTATGCAACAACATGAGGTGGACTTTTCTGAAGAAAACTTCATTTTCATTGAAGAATCAAAAACTGAAGAGTACGCAGCTGCCTAAGGTAAAACTTTGGACTTTAATATTTCAAAGATTGAGCGTACATGCTTGTATACAGATTGATCTTTTATTTTTAGATGTTTTCTGCTTTCATTTCATCTACTGGTAAAAACAATTTGTACTCAGCGTTTTACAACTTTTGCTAAATCATGTGGACTTGTTACTATTTGCAACCTCACATGATGGCGCCACGAAAAACAATGAGCGGTAAAGTCAGCGGGGACAGCAGCAACGTGATGGAGTGTGAACCACCAAAGGATAATGACAATCCTGCAACCTGTACAAAGAAGCAAGATATTTTCATTCGTGACTATTTACATTTATTGTATGTGGTTGGATCCAAAACTAGTTTGTGGAGAATTAGTTGTGTCTCCTGTGTAAAACAATTCTTCTGGTGAAGCCTAAAATATCCCTCGAAAGGACGCATACCTGGTCTATTGTAATATTTTTTCATTTGCTAATTTAATCTTTTTTTCTTAGTTCACAATTAACGCATGCTCTTTTGCGGCGCCAAGTTTTTTTTTTTTCTTTTTTAGCATAAGCACGATGTAAGATTATATTTCTGGATACTTATATTTAGTTAATTTGCAGCCAAATAAATATAATCAAACATCATCTTTCGTGCCTTCCTCACTCACTCCAACACATGTAGTTTTGAGTCTAGTTTGCCAAAAAAAAAACTTTGCTATGGCTCTTTACATTAGCTGTGACTGCAATCACAGCTTGGTGTTTTGCATTTATGTGATAGGCTAAACATGAGCTTCAAAATGTGATTAATGCGGTTAACAAAATAACGCCTTGACCACGGTTGTATTTAATTGATCGCAAATAAGCTGTTTTTATGACATCCCTAATTTAAACTTGGGTAAGTATGTGAGTTTAAGCATTACTTCTGAATTGATCGGTCTCTCAAATAATTGTACGATTTGTACTCATTTACTGCAAGAAAATCATGTGGCTGTGGTTGTTTTGCGTACAGTACAATATGTACTACATGCACAATGTCTTAATTCCAACACCGGAGCTGTATGAACAAAGATAATAGCTATTAAATAAACAACACGTTTTATTATTGTGCTTGAAAATTGCAGCGGTGCACCGAAACACGTGAGACATGCCCGATTCATTGTTACCTTTGCCTCATTTTGCCACATCAGAGAGTCAAAAATATTATTCACGTGATGTTTCTCCCCTCCTGGGTGTGGCATACTTGTATTTCTCGTGCCCAAATAGGTCCTTTCCTGCTGATCCAGCTTACTCGCACATGACCAAAAACATGCACGGCAGGTACAGCGTGTTGAAAAATCCGAACTGTACTCGGGTGTGTTTTGAGGGTAATATAAAAGTAATGCAATAGCAACGTAATGCCTTACATTTCACATACAGCAGTATTGTCATCTAACTACCGTATTTTCCGCACTATAAGGCGCACCCTCAATTAATGACATATTTTAAAAAAATTTCAAATCGAAATATAGTAATACTCAAAGTACTGTATTTTCTGCGCATCTAAAAGCCTTAATTTATTGAAATAGCTGATGGTGCGCCTTACAATCGGGTGCGCCTTATATATGGATCAATTTTGAGATTGGGATTCGTAGATGGGGAAGGAACTGATAAAGTAAGCTTTAACTGTTTCTTTTGTGTGTTTACAGTTGAACAAGGTTGGTCATATTGACTGAATTTAGAGTTATTATTTGAGTTATTATAGTTATTACTTTGAGTATTACTATATTGTGATTGAAAAAGTTTAAAATATGTCATTAATTCAGGGGTCGCCTTATAATCCGCTGCGCCTTATGTATGGAAAAGGTTTCAAAATATGTCATTAGTTGAGGGTGCGCCTTGTAATCCGGTGCACCTTATAGTGCGGAAAATACGGTGATAACAATAATAACTCTCAATAGCATAATAACTCAATGTCAACATGAGCAACCTTGTTCAACTGTAAACACAGAAAAGAAACAGGTAAAGCTTACTTTATCTGTTCATTCCCCATCTACCAATCCCAATGTCAGTATTGATCCATATATAAGGCGCGCCTGATTAGAAGGCGCACCATCAGCTTTGTAAAAAAATGAAGGCTTTTAGGTGCGGAAAATACGCTACTTTGAAATAACAGTAATAAGAAATAAATAATACACTGCAGTTTTGAAGTAACTCGAATCAAAGGTAGAATATATTGAATAAATGCATTTCACTTTAAAAGTTGAATCCGTTCCACTACCAAAATTTCAAGGCAGAGGCGATCCTTCTGACAAAGAAATTAATAGCAGAGGAGTGCTTCTGGCAGAGTGTCATCATGCTTCATAAAGCCACATAATCCTCCTCGCCGCTATTTGGTGGCACAATGCTCAGACAGGGTGAAGAGGCCATCCCCGTTTTTTATCGGCCAATTAGCTCAGAAGAGGGTCACTAATTAGCGGGGCTGGCCGGGAGGCAAGCCAGGATCCCGTGACTGGCCGGAGCTCATCATCGGAATATGTTGGTGACGAAAAAAGCTTGGGGTGCTTTTCCAAAGGGCTGTTTTTTTTTCTTTTTTTTTTTTTTTTCAGTTCTTGGCTGGCCAGGCTTGCTCCACTCATCCACAAAGAAAGACTTTTAGTTGAATGGAAAATGTGAGGTCTGTGTGATTTAAGAAAAAAAAAATCTCTGACAGGTTTTCTGTAAGAGGTTTACCAAGTTTTATCGTTGTTTTTGAAAGTTGAAATTGACAATGTGAAATAGGCTGGCAAACTTACTCCAACTGAATCTTGACAGGCTTATGACATTGCTGAAACTTTCCTTCTATAACGCATTGAAAACTATATTTCCAAGTGCTTTTAGGAACAACAAAAACACTGTCTCGGAAAAAGATTGGATTGTCTTATTGTTTGTTTTTTCTTTAGGTTTTTTTTTTGTTTTTGTTCCAAAGCAGTAAGACACCACTGGTGTCCCAATACTTATGTCTGACTGATTTGCTGATTGCAAAAAAACAAAATAAATAGATTTGAAACACGGGATACAACATTAAAACACAATTAAATCATATTTAATAATTCAAATGTAAATTTCCGTGTAATTGCGTCATCACGATTATTACATAATTACATTTTTGCCCAACATTTCCCTCTTAGTTCGAAATATTTTCGATTGCAATTTTTTTTACCTCAAACGATATTAATATCTTCCTTCCTGTGTAGTTGTACCAGGCTGTTGAGACAGCATCCTACATAAACTTCCCCGCGATAATTAGAATTTGGTTTGGGATAATTAGAAGAATATATTCAGAGGAGCACAAACATAAATGAAGAGTTGATTATGCTCCATTAATTACAGGATGTAAAGCCAGTCTAAAAAAAAAAAAACAACAAAAAAATCTCAATTGCAGGCACTCATCCGCCATCTTGTTGGCTACGGAACTAAACGACTCTTCTTACAGAATATAAATAAAGTATTTAAAATGTTGAATCATGAAAAAAAAAAAAATGGAACCTCAACTCAACAACTTCCTTTATCTTCACTTCAAAATAAGACTCATTCCTTGCGCGAACAAGTATAAAAAGCCTTCGCAACCTTTTAGGAACATCGAATGTCTCGATGGGATTTTTCATGAGTTATGTGGAAGATTTGAAACTGGGATTCATGCCAGTGAGCCAGTTAAGCCTTCATCTGTTTTAGTGCTAATATTGCCATCCCAGAAAATTCCCCCTTTTTGGTCCCACATTGCTCTCATATCTCGAGTTGGAGATTTGAAGATGAGTCAACACAACCATCTGTGCTATCTTGTTAAGGGGACCCCTCCAATAGCCAATATGGGCGGGAAGAATATGGAAACAAACAAGAGGGTCCTTGTGTTGATGATTTTATTTTTTTTTAGGAAATATCTGACTGGGTTACGATAACACGCAAAATTTGGGTTGCCATAAAATGAGGGACATAAAAAATGACACATACTACATGAAGGCGCGTTGGTTAATTTCCTGATCCAAACTTATGTTCATGTTCAATGTAATGAGAGTGAATTTGGAAGTTTTATTTCCAGGCACTTGAAAAACATCATCTAAACTTTTTATATTCTCACATAATCGTGTTAAGTCAATCGTGTTATGTCATTGCTTCTTATTTCAACATCGTATTTCGCACTCATTTGTTTTCCGCTGATCAGTAACGAAACCATAGAATTAAAGGCCTTTATAAATCTATATAAATGAGAAAAATACACTGATCCAAATCAACCGAATTTAAGCTCAGTAGAAATTTATGTGTAGGCCAATTCATCTGTCAGGGGCGATTTTTTTTTTCTGTTAAATCAATGTTGGGCGTAAGTTATAATTACGCTAATTAAAAAGGTTGCTGTGGCCACGTAATAAATGGTTTGCGTCTTGAATCTTATTTCCTAGCAAGGCCAAGTGCTGGCATAGTCCCAATGACTCAAACAATAAAATGAATCAAAAGAAACGTGATCAGTGGCACCAAAATAACTTATCTACTGTTAAAAATAAGATGCGAATATCGTGGCTAACAAAAGCCTCTCCGGATGCATAGTGTTTGCGCATCACAGTGTTTGGCACATCCTCATTTCTTACTTTGATTTGCCATGGAGCTGCTTAACTTTGCATTATGAGTGATGTATTTACAACAATATTGGAAGGTCAAATTTGTCCGGTTCCCTCAAGCGCATCAACGAGTTGGGGATCATCTTTTGAGGGCGTTTAAAGTCGATGTTATTTCCTTATTTCCCCGACGTTGAAAATGGAAGCTAACATCCGGTTTGAAAAAGACAAAAACCCAGCTTGTTAGCGAAAAATGGACCCTTCCGCCTTCTAACGTGAGAGAGTCCGTCGGAATAATCCCCCTGCGCTAAATCCGCCTTTTCCTGCACCTTCTATTCAATGCCCTACGCTTTGAAAGTTTGCAGTGAGCTGTTCAGGCATTCCACAAATAGAAAAGGACTGTAGCATAATGCTGCAAAGATACCTTTAAAAAAACGGATAAGGAAGATTGGTGTACTTATTACCGGTAGTTGAGCCAAATACCATTTAAACCAAGCGATAAGACTCTAACTGCTATCTGAGTCTGATAACAGAATTTATTTAACCGACGACGTGGCCAGAATATAGCGGGACGAAAAATCCGGCCCGAATATAATACCGTTTTATAAAAGTGGATTCTCTCTGTGACGTCAAAAAGCCGTGATGAAATCTTGCATATTCAACTCGCGGTAAACACATTCCCGAGGCTGGGAGCTAATCTGATGGTCCAGCGGGTTTCAGGCAAAGGGGAAGACAAAACAGTCTTTGAGAGGGCGCAGAATGCTGCCGATTGGTTGCGGATAAACTCTCCTCATCATGATGTCACAAATCGGGCTGCATGCCAAAATGACAAAGGGCGCGAGGGAATGCTTGCAAGCGGGTTCATGAAATTTTACAATTGTTCCAATTCATCTGCTATTAATTTGAAAAGAAAACTGCACTGTCATGACATTAAAAAAGATTCCATTATATTTTCAGTGCCGCCGGTTTTCTCGCAAACTCCAAAAACATGCACGGCAGGTGCAAAATTGCCCTTGATCAAGTTTTAACACCTTGAACTTTTTTTACCCAATGTTTGAGACCATTCGAAGATGTTTTTAAACTTTTAACTGGTGCTGTATAACTGAGCTTGTTTTATTCTTCGCTCTGCGTACACATTCTGAACAGTTCCAACAATGTAGCGTGTAATCGGAGACCGCCGCGGTCGGCTCTCACAGTGCAACATTTATTAGATGGACTTTGAAAGTAGCAAGATGAATTTATATTGAAGATTTGGTATTTCGGGAGTTTTTCGGGTTCCGATTTTCTGAAAAAGAGGGCCAAAAACCCCCAAAACAAGCAAAAAACGATTCCATGCGTTGTCACCTGTGAGAGCTGACAAACGGGCGAGAAGTTTAGTGAAAAAGTGCAACGTGACAAATGTGGCCGTGACAAGTGAATGGCAGTCAGGATTTGGTATTTCAGGTGTTTTTCGGGTTCCGATTTTCTGAAAAAGAGGCCCAAAAACCCCCAAAACAAGCAAAAAACGATTCCATACGCAGTCACCTGTGAGAGCTGACAATCGGGCGAGAAGTTTAGTGAAAAAGTGCAACGTGACAAATGTGGCCGCGACAAGCGAACGGCAGTCAATCTGGACGATCCGCCAGTCTCACGGATGGCTTCGGGTTACAGAATGCTAAATGGTGCAGTCTCGGCTATCTACACATAGCGCTGCTCCGCTCTGCGAGTGGGATGCCGAGTGATCTCCGCATTCTTTATTTATTTGAAGTGACCTTTCGGCCCCTGAGCCGAGATTGCTACGGGCAAACGGAGCTGCGTTTAAATGTTTGGAGGAGTGGGAGGGAGGCTGTCGTTTGTTGCCAGGGCCCTGAATGAGCCGCTCCGAAACTCTGCAGTTTTAACCCCGAAATCCTTCTGGGAGGTGCCGGCTGGCAGCCGGCAGCAAATGAAGCGTTTTAGGTAAGATGTAGCGATAGGTTTTTATCCTCATTAAAAAGGAAAAACCCTACCACTATCTCATTAGTATTCAACCGCAAATCCACTCGAGGTGGATTTCGATTGGAGAAATTTCGCTGATATGAGGCCACCCAAGCCGAGCGGAGAATAATGGATCTTGTCATTTCGCCTTCGCGCGCGGTCTTCAAATGCAACGTTACATATGCAGGGGGATATGCTTGAGTGCGATCGTTTACTGGCTTACGTTTTTCTGGCTTACGTTTTTCTGGCTTTTGGTTTGGTTTGAACTCCAGATGTCCAAAATGAATATAAAATCACTTATTACAGCACTACCTTTAGAAAGAAGTGACTTACATAACATTTGATATGTTACATAACATGTAAAAACACAAATTCCAACAAAATACAGAAACAAAATTGATATATAATGGTTTAGTAAAATTGTATCTTATATGTATCTAATCCACATGTTCTCTATGAAAAAAATATCCAGTAATTGAATCCAGTATGTTAATTATTATATATATATATATATAGTAGATAGCAAAAATAAAGGCCAAATATGAAAAAAAATAAAATATATATATATATATATATATATATATATATATATATATATATATATATATATATATATATATATATATATATATATATATATATATATATATATATATATTTTTTTTTTTTTTTAACCTCTTTTTAAACATAGCAGGGGATTCACACCTTCTCAATTCTATCTCATAAATGCTCCATAAAATACAATTTTTTACTAAATTTATACTTACTTTATGTTTATTCTTGTCAGTGACACCTTTGCCGCTTACGCCGTAACAACCTTTCCTAATTTCAAACAGCTTTTGGACACTGTGCCAATGTTTTGTATATAAAATGTGCTGTTTTCAATTCAACAAATGAGTCAGATTGAAGAGTTTTTAGCTTGGGTTCGGTTCTGTATAATTAGAGCGGTTACTAATTTGTATAGCATTTTAACTTAGTTTTAAAATCGAGGGTGTGTATTTTAAAAGTATATATATGATTGTTGATGGGTGTTTATTTTTAATGCACAAAAAGCACAGGTTAAAAGGGGGCATACTTTCTTTTCTAGAAAATGGTCAATTTCCAAATTGAACCAAGTTAGAGGCATTGATGGGTTATGCTGAATTTGCTTTTTAACTTTGTTATTCTAATCTATTTTATGTTCCAATAAACACACACTTCAGCACACTTTCTGCTGAATGTGCCAATCACTTTGAATTGTCGTCCTCACTGGAGAGCTGCGCCGGGGTCATTAAATCTACCGAGCTGATCAAATCAGCGCCATTCAAAAGAGCTCATGCTGGTATCATGAATTCCGAAAGTGCTGATGATGTTGCCGTACCCGCTGCCTACATCTAGTGGGTTGGGATTTTGCATCCATTCAGAGATTCCTTAATTCCCCTTTGGACTATTCCGCGCAGTAATCCACTTAATTTACAATTACGTATGCGAGCCCCTCTCATACGGATTGACGAACGCACTCAAGTAATCCCGTTGATAGCAAGGGAACATGGAAATCGGGACCTATAGCCTATATGGTCTATTTTCCATCTACCGTTTACGGTACAAATTAACGACGGCGAATTTAGCGACACGAGCGTCAACACGTGCGCATATTTATCCATAAAGCACCAACACCCACGGCGACTGTCGCCCCTCATTTGGCATTCTGCGTGAACCTCGGCTGTCTCGCGCAATATGCAGGGGCCAAGCTCATCTGTGCATTGTGAATGATAATGTCTTTCCTCCCTTGCAGCGTCCACTCTCTTAGGTGACTTAAACTCTAACCCGTCTCCGCTCAATCGACCCGTTTTTCACACTGCGTTCACCGGCTATTTGGAGAGATTTATTTGCGGTGTCGTGAGATCGTCAAATATGACCAATTTTTTTCTCCTGTGTGATATGAAGAATACACAATGTTAGCGCGATCTACTGCAGAAGCATAAAAGGACAGCTGGCTAAAGGTAAAAAGATCCGACCATAGGCGGTACGTCCAACAAGGAAAAAAGGCTGCATGAGATTTCCGAACATCAGTGAAAAAGATGAACCGATCCTCATGTGAGAAATTTAGATCACACCAGAGCGCTATTATTGGATGCTGCGTACGTTTTACGAATTATGTGTGACATCATTTCTATAGTACGTAAGGGGTTGGCTACAATCATTAAAATGTGTACATATTTTCATCAAAATAACCCAATTAGTTTTGTTTTGGTGGAGCAGCAGTTTCATTCAAGGACCCGTGTTCAAATCCGCTTGGCTCCGCCCTTCCTGTGTGGAGTTTGCATGTTCTCCCCAAGCCCGCGTGGGTTCCCTCTGGAAGTTTGTCTTGCTGAAAATAAACCTGTTAAAGATTATGTCAATTATGTCTTGATTATCACGGGTGAGCCTCAATTCTAAAAAATAAAGTGAAGCTTTGTACATTTTTGGTACCATTGGTATTTTATAATAATAATACTAATAATAATATAAATGTGCTTCACCAAACTCCCACAATACGTCGTAATCAGTATAATCCATAGTAACACACATACGTAGCACATATTTTCATTAGTAGGATTCCCTTTTCAAAATCTCAACCTATTTTTTTTTTTATAGTTTTCATTTTTTTGGACCAAAAAGATGAACCGCAGTTTGGAGCGCACTGGAAAAAAAGATGGCCGATGACATCAAATGAGCATTTTTTCATTTAAGCTTCCACTCTCATCAAACAAAAACAAAGAGAATACGCGTATAAAATGTGAATTTCCCCTCTCTCTCCGTATGGGCTAGTATGGATTTTGCGACGTGTCCTCAGAGGCGACCTCCTTCTTCTGCCAACCTCCCAACAGCAAAAAAAGCGGATAGATGATTTGACAACTGAGAAGGATGGAGGGAAAGGTTTGGAATGACATGCGCGGACATGTTTTGAGTGCTGCCTTAACTTGACAGTGCGGGGTTAATTATGGATGGCCCTCTTAGTGTTGGCGAGGACTCAACACTAAGTCGAAGAGACGACTCAAGTCTCGGCTGCCTCCTGGCTATGCTTCTCTTATGTTTTATTACTGCGAAAGGTTACAACGGGTGGCGGGGTTCCACACTTAGGATTTCAGACAAGCTCACTGACATAAGAAGTTAATCACCTTCTCAGTTCATATCTCACGGCCGATCCCTTTGTCGAAACGTAATTGTCGCATAGTTTATTTTGAAAAACTTTTCAGAGGAACCCAAACTTTTTTTTTTTTTTTTTCAAGTAGCTTAACCCTATAAACGCCTCTGCAACCGCCTGTCGTTGGATGTTTGGAATTGTGTGAAAAAGCGAATGTCATTGAAACTGCACTAATGTTTACAGGCGATTAAATCCACAGATTATTTAGGGCAGTGGTGTGGAACTCCAGTCCTGGAGGGCCGGCATTCTGCATGTTTTCCGGTTTTCTTTCCCCAACACACCTGATTCAAATGATTAGCACATTAGCAAGCTCTGCGGGAGCTTCGAAATGATCCCAATCATTTGAATCAGGTGTTTTTGAGGGAAAAGGTTTGAAAACATGTAGGATACCGGCCCTCGAGGACTGGAGTTCGACACCTGTGATTTAGGGCGATGCTTCAAGTCACGTGTCTCGAGTCGGAGAGAAGTTCGAATTAATGAGTTCAATTTTTGCAACGTGTAGATGACATCATCACAGTCACACAGGTTTCGAATATATTTATACATACCGTATTTTTCGGACGATAAACCACCACTTTTTTCTCATGGTTTGAGCCCTGCGGCTTATAGTCCGGTGCGGTTTATCTGTGTTTGGGCTGAGTTGGAAATATTTTGTTTCTGCAATACGTGACTGTGACTTTGACTGGAGCGTTTGGAAATGTGAAGATTTATTGCATCTAAGTGTGTGTCCGAACAATCTGTTACATTATCATGTACGCCCCGCGAAGGCACGTCAGAGCTCCTATGTACTGCAATTATCTTGCCGTGGTCTCATTTTGCGGCTACGTGTTTTTTCAAGCGGTCTTTATGTATGAAAGCTACATACAATGGAAGGCCACCACAGCAATACCCACTTTGTTTTCCTTGACAATTTTGAGGCAAGTGCAGAGATTGCAGGTTGCAGAAAAGTACATTGTAGTTATTTTGCCAGATTGTAATTAGGTTGTCAACGGGAGTCACAAAGTGACATTTGAAAGTTAGCCGTTCCGCTTGTCATTTTCTCATTTGACTGTTTTCATAGGCACTTTTATGTAGGATAAATGACTTGTTTTGCTTCGTGGGTTAGAGAGTGTGCGATGACTGATGTAAATGAGGCTCCGGTTGTCACTACAGATTTTAAATGATGTAATCACCAATCGAATACAAGCAGAAAATAGTCACTTTGTCTTCAGAAAAGACTGCACGTGTCCAATGATTGACTGCTCACGTGTGCTCTTTCTTTTTGTCGATGCTCGAGCTCACTTGGAAATGAACTGATATCTTGTTTTTTCAGGACTGATACTGATTATGATCTTCTTTTTCAATAAAAAGTAAAATATTGGAGTAAAACAAACGAAAAGATCATTAAAATGACACATTCTAACTTTTAACTTTTTTACTATTGAATGTCTATTAAGATTTTAATGTTTTTTTTTGATTGATTTTCTTTTTCAATCTTTCAAAGTTCCCAGTGTCATCTGCATGTCTTCCTAGGTAACAATGAAAACCAGTAACTTCTCCCTAAACTATTCTAAAGTAAATACAATATCACAGCATTGCTATAATTTGTATCAAATATATTTAAAATGAGAACAAAAGATGCAGACTTTGCCCTGGATTAGCAGATTCTCCAATAAAGTTAACTGAAAACTTAAATTAAAATTTCCCCGAATTTAAGGCAGTATATATATATATATATATATATATATATATATATATATATATATATATATATATATATATATATATATCAAGCCTCACAACAATTAGTTTCTCATTCACATGCAAACTAAAGCACGCCCAAAATAAGAACATTATTGTTAATAAATAACTCTCTGATAGTGTTAATCAAAGGTAAACATTGCACGGTATCTTCTAAATATATCTTGTTCTCTTGGGTCTCATTAAAATGTAGAGGCGCAGTTATTGACGTGTCTGCTATTACACTGTAACTAACAGAAATGAGCTTTTTAATGACCGTACATTTTTGTATCTGTTTAAAAAATTGCACAGAGACTCAGCAAACAAGATACGTTGATGTATGCAGGGCTAGAAAATCAGGCACACGGATCAAACCTTCCATATCAATTTCCTGTGTCCAGCATGAGCTCTGTTGAGATGGATGATCCGCGATTTCCAATTTCCAGCTTTTCCATCCCTGCTACGAGAGCGTAAAGAGATTCTTTCCACTGGAGATCCTGTGGCCAAGGTCATCCAAATACCTTTGTGACATGGGGACACCTGGGTTTCGCTTGCAATTCTCTCTGAAAAAGGAAATGGAATAAAACCCTGAATGAGAAACAGGAGTGGACTCTGATACAAATTGTCGTCCCCACAACTAATGTTCCAAGGACCACAAATGTTTGCGGGAATAAAATTTCGGTTTACGAGATGAATCCGTTCCGCGGTTGGGATCGTAACGCGAATTGGCCTGTGGCGGGCAATCCAAACAATTAGCTAATGCGTGTATAAACCCAGGTAAAAACATCAAAATTGTATATACATAACAAAAATTGGTATCAAATTAATATACTAAATGCTACGTATATGTAATATACATTTATACAATTAAATAACATAATGAATAAAGAATATAAAAAGGATGTGTTTACCTTTGAGCGACGTGACGACCTTGTTATGGCCATATTCCCGAGTGAGGGTAGCCTAGGCTAGGCTAGCTTAGCCATCTTCGCAGTTCTTGATCAGCTTCCATATAAATCATCTTCTCTCTTTAACATCACTTGCAATCTTGGGACCAATGGCTGACCGATTCAAATTTGAATTAAGCACGACAATGCGCAATAAATATATTGAAAGCACTCTCAACGAGATCACGGCTTTAGGCAGCCATCTTTGTGACCCCGTGTGTCGACCAATAGCAGACCAGCATCTTCATGACCCTGTGACAGCATCTTAGGCGTCGTGACGCTGACCAATAGCAGATCAGCATTGTAGTGATGTATGTGGTGATGCGTTTATAGACGTATGAGTGCACACTGACCGCCATGTTGGATGTGTCGCGCTCACCGACTGCCATGCTAGATGTGTCGTAATGCGAAAGAAATGACGTAAGGAGGGGACAAAAAAAACGTGGCGGTCCGGTGAAAAAAACGTAAGGCAGGGACGTCGTAAACCGAGGGTCCACTGTAATAAATATCACCGCATCGACTCCAAAAGATGGCGGCACAGCGAGTATCTGCCATGTATGCCAGATGGCCAGTCCAGCCCCGGTTGAGGGTACTCCTCCCCTTTATCTCATAAATGTCCTCATTTGATTCTTTCCGGTTGATCTTATGTTTCTTTCATCGAAAAATAAACCCACAAGTCAAGTTGCTGCGGATAAAGAAGGAAATGAAAGGCTCTCCAGCTACTTTTAAGGGATGTGGAGAGAACATCTTTTTGCTCATGAATGTACATGAGAAGAAAGAAAATACAAAACCGACACAAAAGGCCAAGAGGGAGTATTAAAAAATGGCCGATGTTTAAAAGCCCATACAGGAGGTGCATACAGAAAATCCCCGTTGGAGGGTGGACAATTCTCCAAAAGGAAATTAATTCTTGAGATGAGGACAAAACCGTGACAGATGTTTAGAAAAATTCACCGATTGGGTCAAACATGGTGTGATTATGATTTTATGAGCAATATATGTGAGCGCGCAATTCCATTGCTGCTCCTTGATGATTTATTTTTGGGAAGTAGACAATAGATGACGAATAGACTCAACAGGACCGCATTGATGTCAAGCTCAAAATGCCACCCAGCGAGACATCTAAAGAGACACCAAAGTGATGACTTGACACACCAGCAAAGAAATCCGTCATTTGGGCCCTAACGCAGGCAAGATGAGACAGACCGTAAACGAGCTCCATCTTTGATGCTAAAAGCAAAACTCCCCACATGACAACATGGCGGATGCATCGTTTAACTTTTGGACAGTGACACAGGGTCTTGTGTTTCATTATTTATGTTCAAAAGTTTTAATGAGCATGTACTTGGAATTACTTTGCTCCACGTGTCTGGAGCAAGTAGACCATTTTGGGTCGATTCCATCATCCTGCTTTTGCTCACACTAAGTTAAAGTAGACTCCTGCATACTCCAGCTTGTGCAACAGAATGGGGAATTGGGGACAGCGTAACCTACATACAGTAAATAGAGCGGTCCCTTGTACCTGAAATTAATCAGCCTCAGCCTCAACAAAGTAGGAGTTTAATATATATATATATATATATATATATATATATATATATATATATATATATAGACGCCCTCACAGCCAATCGGTGTCCACTTCCGGGTGTGATCGACCTTTGTGATCGACCTTCGCTTTTCGATCACAATTTGTGATGTCATCGTAATTCGACGGCAAGCAGTTTTAAGGTCCGCTTGTGGAAGGGGAACCAGTTTGGCTGGTTCCTCTGCCACCCATGGAGGATTGCAAACCACATAATGACACTTGTTGATCACGTCATTGGCAGGGAAAACTTCACGTAGGGTCGTCGTGTTTATTTTCACCACTGGGGCGGGGCCGCAGAAAAATGTTCAAAAACAGGCAAATAGCGAGACGCTACATGCCGATTTAAAGTTGGCGCGTGTGCCCAGGAACTCCGAAAACCCCCTAAAATGTCTTTTTCCCGTCCCATCGGAGGGACTCCAGTTTGTTGATTTAAAGATGAATTTGCAATTGTTCCTTGGCGCAAATGTTGTCACAGTGCCAGAGTTCTTCACACTGAATATGTGGGTGGCTGTGTAAAAATTGAACGCCCTCATGAATCTACGATACGTACGAATGTCATCGCGTTTGAGCGCGCGTGATCAAGAGAGCAAATGTAACCTCGCGGCCCAGCTGTTTTGATTCCATATTCAGTAGAGTTTAATATTGAGGGACTCTGAGCTGTCAAAACATATCAGGGTGATAACACGCGTTGCAGTTATAATGCGCCGGGCTTCCCGCTGAGCTACATTTTTCCACGGTAGATATGGCGGCGGTAATGTTTTTGAGTCTGCGAGCATTGCTGAAGGATCTATAGGTCTCCGCCTATCTCACAGCTGAGCCGGTTGATTACTTGTTTCCCGAGCTCCTGTTTATCTTATTTAGCTGGCGTCTCGGCGCGGAAGTAATGCGGCATTATTTTAACTTTAAGGCTGCCGTAATGTACGATTGAAATGAAAATTTCTGCTTGTAGCTACTTAGCGATGGCTTTTTTTTATAATTACAAATCACATTAATGTCCCATGCAAATGGTAATAGGCATATAGGGTGCTTCCGTTGATTCGAGAATGTTTTTCTCCGTGGTGCTTTCAAGAATATCGTGTTCACCGGCGCCTACTTTGCAAAAATAATCCCAGATATTGTTTGTAACCCGGCAATAAAATACTGTAGCTCGTTTCCTTCCTACAGTGCTAATCTGTCAAAAAGTTTATACCTCACTTGCCTATATTCATCATCCATAATATTGCAGGGGTGTTAAACTCATTTTAGCTCAGGGGTCACATGGGGGAAAATCTATTTTCAAGTGAACTCGACTGGTAAAATTATGGATATAAATAACTGGACTCAATGATCTTTTATTTTTCCGTTTGATCTTAAAATACAAACCGTAATTCCCCAAATGTAAGAAATACCCGTGTATAGGACGCTTAATTTTGGGGGGTAAAATTCTGGTATTTTCTATATTTACCATAATTTTGGCCACAGTGTAAAAACAATAGCAAAACAGAATAAATATCTTTTGTAAACGTTTTATATTTTCTTGTTTTCAACAGTTTTAATCAGCCCCTGGTGTCAAAATGTTCATCATACTTCAGAATTATTTGACTTTTGTCACAACGGCCCTCTGACAGAAACTACAAAGAGGGCCATGATAAAAATGAGTTTGACATCTCTGATTCACCGTATCCCTGCGTGCATGTGTGTGTCACATGGTCGGCAAAAAGCTGACAAAAGACTCAATGCGAGTGCAAGAATAGCACAAAAAAAACAAAAACAAAAGACAATACTGAAACCATCAGGAACACTATGAAGATTACATCAGTCAGATGAGAAAACATGTCTGCACACGGTTGCTGCCAAAAACAGGAACCCCTTCCAAAATTGATGACAGGAAGGGAACAATACATATAAAGGCGGCCTCCGGTAAATACTGAAAACTATACTGTTATGTTTCTTATTGAAACAAACCAGGAACTTGTATAATAACATCTCAATTCTTTATTGTTATTCATAGACTGAAGTACACGCCCTTCCCATTTTGGCCGTGCCTTTCGGTTTATGTCATATACAACACTTAGTAACACATCTCACGCACTTCTCAATTTTTAAACCCCTTATGACTTTTCCTCTTGAAATTGTGTTTATTTCGTCAATACCCCACCAAACAGTGACTATTTTTCGCTGAGTCGACAATTTTTTCCTTTTTTTATATAATCTCATGAGCCCTTCATCACACGCAGAACTTAATAACTTTTGTATTTTTAATAACTTTTGTATTTTTTTTTCAATACACAAAAACTAAATACAAATCTAGCCAATTTTCTGTGAAGAACGTGAAATTACAGTCCACGTTTTCTATGTTTGTAATCCAGAGTGGCAAATCATCAATGTTGTTCGCTAATAATCAACAAAGACAACGCTGCGTAAAGAGAACTGGTACGGTGTTAGCTTTAGCCTAGCTAACAACCGTCTGTGTTAGCCTAGCTAACAACTGTCTGTGTTTTCCCTGCTTTTATTCATCGTCTTTATTCACTTTTTGCACTCCATTGATATAAAAGTCAAGCTGTTCCGCTCGGTCCAATTGTTGCCGCGTTTAAAGTCCGTTTTAGCTAATTTTTGTGACTTGTTTTTAATCGTGACGTTGTTGTTAGTATTATTCCTCCGTCCTGTAATGCCACAGGGAATTTTGCGTATACTTCAGCAAGATATTTTGAATTTGTACCTCTCATGTTTAATGTTCCATTTCGGTACAAAATGGTCTTAAAACTTGCAAATTAGCACCTCCGAGAATACATCTTCAAACTAAATATCGTTAAATATAAACGATGGATCCTTAGGACATGCTTATTGTTCTCTTAACTGTACCATCTCACGCGACAAAACATTTTTGACGTAGCAGCTCACATTTTCTAGAATCTTTGATTGTATTCACATTTATTCTAAAGCGTACACTCCCAAAATAATAAAATAATAGAGGCTATTCTTTCCTTTGTGCTTGACTGAAAACAATTGCAGTTGATTTGACCACACTCTCTTTTCATGAGTAAAACATTTGGAATATGTGATTGTCATGTGTATTTTGTTGCCCGGGCGCTAAATGTCTGCTCAGTTTCAGGTTTACCTGCAGAAAGACTACAATGATATTATTTAGAAGTGCATCCAGCATAAAAAACTCAAAGCTGCCTAAGAAATTTTGAAGCTGAGAGGATTATAGATAATACTATACATCGATGCAAAAAAGAAAACGAAAAAAAAACGCTTATATTTCACAGGAACTTCTCATTTGGCAACAGGTGTTGTGGTCTACTTTCTAGTTTCGTTTTTTTTTTCATTAAAGATGTCGATTTTTTTAAATCTTCTCCCCCCGAAAAATAATAAAGACAGATCACTTATTTCCCTGAAGCATTTTTCTTAAAATTTCATTGGATTATTCCCCATTTCTTGTCAAAAAATTAACCTCTCGTTTTACATTGTAAACTGATATTAGTACAGGCTGCCATTGTTTGACTCAAGGCCGAGTATCGATACTTAGCACCGATACTCGCACGGTCCTCTTTTTCGGTGCAATTAAAATCAACGTTTCAAAATAACCCCCTGCGCGCTTGAAACAAAATCCGAGTCACTCTGACCTCATGTTCTCTTGAATGCCTCGGAAATGTGCAAACATTGACGTGAGTTCTGGGAAGAATTGATTACATTTTCGCGGTCAAGGGTAAAGGTCGCTTGTGCGATGGAAGTTTCACTTGGCACGATTAGCTCTTCAGGTTTGTGAGTTAGAAAATCATGACAAATCTCTTGTTACGTGAAATGAAACATATTTGATCTGATATTAACAATCTTAAATTTTAAGGGGGGGATAATTTCGTGATCATTTTCCGTCCAATAATCTGCGGCCTCTCACAGTGTAGCCATATTTGTAAATGCGTAATATGCCTCTGTGCATTTGTGAATTCTGCGCCTTGCTTGGCACTTGGTCCCCAGCTGTCGCGGTGAAAAAAATGTGCCAAGTTTGACACCACTGAGTACACTGGAAGCAGGGGCTGCCAGATGGAACCGGCAGCTCCCCAACTCCAAGATGACAGAAATTCGCAAAGACGCTCACACACATGACCCACAAACTTCTTCATTGACACACACTTGGCAGGCTTGCTATAGCGGAGCTTAACGGGGAGTGTCAACAACATCACGCCGTTCCAGCGTAATCTTTCTCATCCCTCAGAGAGGACAGCGCGGAAAGACAAAGTCGGTCAATATACGATACCTGCCGCCTCAGTCGATAGGGCAAACGAGGCAAAGCGCGGAAGTCGTTCCCGGAAAACTTTTGGTTTGAACGTTTGTGTTACATTCGCGAAACCTGAAATCTTATGTCAACATTTGACGATTAGCATTTAAGGGCCACAAGTGTCATATTTACAATACAGATGTGCCCGTAAAACATTCCGTCTCAAACAGTAAGTACCGTAAAACAGTCCCTCCTCCCCCTCGGAGGTAGACCACAGGGGGAAAAACAGTAAAATAAAGATCTTTCTTTTACAGCCAATTTGATGCTTTTGGTAATTTGCTTTCAGATTTAGACTTAACTGTAATTTCTACAATAAAAAAGTAGTTAACAGTTGTTGAAAGTTGATTTATATTGCCTTTTTTTATTATTGCTAAATGCGGTTGATGCAATTTTAGGTATATAGTATATAGTTTTAGGTTAAAGATAGCTATATCTTTTATAGTCGGAGCGATAATTGGCAAGGGGGTGCGAAAGGTTTTCTGTTTCCAAAATATAATTGAGAAGTACTGCCTTGAAGTCACTTATAGACAAAACCTCAACAATATTCCATAAGTAAACTCAAATGGAGCCGCTTTGTAGCAAGAATTTGTCTTACTAGTACTACTACATCTCAATGAGCAGACTGGGAAAATTTCATGCTTGACTGTTCCCTTCTGGTGTAAATTTTAACACCTAAAACCATTATAGATTGTCTTTAGTACCAGACTATACTTTTAGAATACAGCCCTCATTTTTTGGGGGAATATTCAAGTAATAATAATATTGTCTTTGATGAAAACCGAGAAATAGTAAACACATGAAAGGAAGCCGTATGTCAAGATGGTCTTTGCATATGCAAAACGGATTATTTTCACCACCGGAAGTGATCCCAACATCCTGGCATCTGCATTTTATGAGGGAGTCTTTCTTCCTTGCCACAATTACAAAACTGCTTGCGTTTTCTTCTTGCGTTTTTTTAATTCTACGTCAGATTAGACTTGAACTAAGCCACCATGACCTGACCTTCTTGACCATGACCTTCTTCTGCACTGAGCAGAATAAGGCTCCGCAGTCCATATTCCTGGCATTCAATCCATCTTCTGGTGACTCCTATTAGCGAGCACTAACGATAAAAGAACCCTAACTTCCAATTTTGGTATTAGAGCTCATAATATCAAACACAGAATGGAACATAAAGGGAAGTGACTCTGTTAGTTTCGTAATGAGTCTTGCCTGACCGGTGTGGAGATTACAATCATTGCCAAGAGATGAAAATCATTAGCTACCACCTGACACAGCTACTGTGTCCTTACGCAAGACACCCACACCCTGAAACGCTAGCCGAGCACTTAAACAAGACTCTGCTCTGGTGGCTGCAACTCATAGTGTGCGTTAACTGTGATAGGTCGAGCGCAGAGGTCAAATTTTGTGTGTTCTAGACGGAAAAAAGTGGATTTTTTTTTTCTTTATCTAGAAGCGTTGCTTGGAACTGATGCCATTTTGTTGTTGCACGCAAAAGGATAAAATTCCAGTTTTTCTCCTGATAAACGCAATCTCACATCTGTGGTGCCTCCATGTTCAGGTGCAAACGTTCAAGTATGCATACATGATGGAAAGATAGATCCAAAAAAAACAACAAAAAAAAACAAGTCAAATCAAATACCCACGCAAAAGCATTTCGAAAAAATTATTCCCCATGATTGTACGCCCAGAGGTGTGGTACTCCAGTCCTCGAGGGCCGGTATCCTGCAGGTTTTGTGGTTTTCTCCCCTAAACACACCTGATTGAAATGATTAGGATCATTTTCAAGCTCCCCCAGAGCTAATCATTTTAATCAGGTGCGTTGCGGAGAGAAAACCGCAAAACCTGCAGGATACCGGCCCTCGAGGACTGGAGTTGGACACCTATGCTGTACGCCATACATGAAACAATAAATTCTGCGTTTTTCTGTTACCATATTTCCCTTTTGTAATTTCTCGAATATAGCTACAAGAAGAACAATTTAGTTGTGTCAAATGGAAAATACCAAAGAGCTTATTTTTCTGATGCTATTGACTACTAATGACTTTTTTGGTGGATTTCTCGGTACATTTGGATTCTTTTAACAAACGGTCATTGTAAGGTGTGAAAGCAACATACAGAGACAACACCCTGGCACCTCCTGTCCATGCTGCTCACCAGGCTGGCGACACGGCTGTAGCAAGCGTTGCACAGCTCAAAGAGGAGCGCTTTGGAAGTCGCAACCAAAATGAGATCGGTCACTCCAGCAGGAGCGACATTTTGCTTCAGCTCACGACGGACCGTGCGCCAAATGTAAGACATAGTCGAGGTGAAGTGAGTTCAGACAGAACTTCAATCACCATTTTTGTATGTACACCTTTGCTCAGAGTCAAGAGGAGTCAGCCAAATATTTCCCACCAGGTGTAAAGAGGAACGCGGCGGTATTTCCACATGCAGTTTATGACCATACGCCACAATGGAAGGAACTGTTTGGAAGTCACATAGACCGTACAAGTACAATGACTCTTTGTTTTTGTTCCCTTTGGTTTCAACACTTTGTCTTCTACTGAGTAGCAAACGAGAAAATGAAATGCTGCAGATGTACCGTATTATCCGCACTATAAGGCGCACCTAAAAGCCTCAATCTTTTTAAAAAGCCGATGGTGCGCCTTATAATCAGGTGCGCCTTATATATGGATCAATATTGAGCTTGGGATCTGTAGATGGGGAATGAACTGATAAGGTAAGCTTTACCTGTTTACAGTTGAACAAGGTTGCTCATATTGACATTGAGTTATTATGCTTTTGAGAGTTTACATTTATTATTTGAGTTATTACTTTGAGTATTACTATATTGTGATTGAAAACGTTTGAAAATATGTCATTAATTGAGGGTGCGCCTTATTATCCGGTGCGCCTTATATATGGAGAACGTTATAAAATATGTCATTAATTGAGGGTGCGCCTTATAATCCGGTGCGCCTTATAGTGTGGAAAATATGGTAAATGTAATATAAACATAGTTCGAGAAGGCACCATCATGCGATTCAAAAATTGTCGTCTTACCATCTAAGTAAATTGCTATTGAAATCAACTATAAGGTCAACTGAGATGGTTCATGTATTTGGTCATATATATATATATATATATATATATATATATATATATATATATGATTTGAGTGGTGCAATTACTAGATGTCACATCAGCAAGTCGGTCACGTGATTTGTTTGACAGTAACTATTTCATTACTGTCAAACAAACGTCATGAGTGAATTGCTGTTGTGACATCTAATTGCACATATCAAAGCGACTCTTCTTTGTCCGACTTCTTTTTTTCTTCCCCGTGCAATTAGGTTGGGTAATTTTGACATGTTCTCACATTTATCTGGGTGGTGTGTAAGATTTAGATTGTTTTTCATTAAAAACAAATAAATTAAAAGATTGTACATTTCAAAAACTTGCAAATTAACGTGTTTAATGACCAATAGTATGTTTTAAATAAAACCATAGGTCTAGTTATCATGAAATGATATTACATGGGGGGGTGGCACTTCTCCGGCGGCGGCCATGTTTTTTATAACTACGGACAATGGTAAATGCAGCACCTGCAGCGCCTCCTGCTGTCTGTAATGAAAAATGATCTGAATCTTACACACTGTCCCTTTAAGTTTCATATCTTTCAGCTGTATTATAGTTCATGCTTAGTTGTCAAGATGTTTTTTAGTTTTACATCATTTCATTCCTTACATTAGTCACAGGGAGAGAGTTGCATTAAGTACACTAGAGCCTCTAGAAAAATAACACCAGGAAATCTACTATTATAAATAAGTATAACTATAGGAAAAGAAACTTAGTGCCACGACTACTGCTCAGACACTGAAGAGTTATTTCAGCACTGATGATGGACACAAGAGTCAGGCACTGCAGGAACGGTGATTTTTCATTTAAAAATTGAAGACTACTTGAAAATTTCCTATTTTAGTCTACTTAGCATTTCGCGGGCCACATAAAAGTATGCGGCGGGGACAGATCTGATCCCCGGGCCTTGAGTTTGACACCCGAGGCTTATTTTGTCTTTAAAACCATTAATTGGTCCCTACGGACAAAATTTGGACATTAATATTAACCGTTTGCCCGGACGCTGGAAATACCCTCAACTCAAACGCAACCGACAGTTTCCAAATGAGAATCGACTCAACGTTTGAAAGGCGTCAAAAAAACGTGTCCTTTGAACCCTTGGGAAAGGACCAGTGCCACGTTTCACTGCCCTTCCTCCGCGAGCAACATAAAACAAGATTAATCAATTTCTCCCAAAGGCTGCGTGTTACATCATTTCCCCCGTTCCGTAGTTTTTCCCCCCAACATGGGATCAATCCAGATTAAAGCCATAAAAGCAGTCACTCAGAGCTGACAGATCAAGGCCCAGCAGAGTGAAATGTTTCTGCTATTTTGGCTCTTTCAGAACTGGCGGCATGCAGAGAAACTGCTCATTAGAAGGCAAGTGTGACAGAACCTCTCTCCCCCACAGCCCACCACTCCCCTAGAACTCAACCAAACAGAGGGGAAGCAGCGAGGAGGAGGAGAGAGGCAGATGGTGGCGAAAAAAAAGGAAAACAAGAAAATCCGAGGCGAGGAAAAAAAAAAAAAGCATGGGCAGAAGGAATGCTGGAGGTGGAGATGGAGAGCGAGCCATACAGCTGCGGAAGGAGAGGGAGGCCGACCCGGACCGAGAGAGGAAACGCGCCGGTGGACGTCATTAGCCTCGGACCAAAGGCTGTTTAACGAGCGCGCTCGCAGCGCCGCTCCGTTGTCAGGGGCGCCCGCGGGCTTTACGCCTTCAAGTTCCGCTCCGGTCCGTTCCGTCAGGCTTGAACGTTCGGGGGTTAGTTGTCTTCTCGACTGACCTACCTGTGGAGAAATCGGGGCAAACACGTGCACGGGCGTGCGACAACTATTTATTGTTTTAAAGAAAGTGACTGAAAATTTGAACTGACCTCGCTTTCTACTTTGGAACTACCAGGGTGGCAGGTTTGCTGGCGCCTATCCCAGTCGTCCTCGGGCAGTAGGCGGGGTAACGTCCGGATTTAGCCGCCAGCCAATCGCACAGAGGACACAGCTAAGGACAATTTCGAGTGTCCAATACAAAAGCAATACACGCATCTGTAAAATAACCCGTATGCCATGCAGGTGTACTGTCGGAGGAACGGGAAATAACCCGCGCGGGCTCGGGGAGAACATGCAAACCAAACAGGAAGGCCTGAGCGAGCTGGATTTGAACTCGGGACTCCAAACTGTGAGGCAAACCGGCAAAACACTCGAATTTTTAGAACAATAAAGAGCTGGAATTATCAGACATAATCGTGGTTAACTCGTTCAATGTCAGTGCCATATTTCACTTTTTTTTTTTAAGAGTCCAAACATTAAATCCCAGATACTTAACTATCAATAATAATAAGTATCAATTTAATACTTAAGTATGTAAGATTGAATGTCCCCCTTAACACTCAGCAAACGTGAAAATACGTCCCTGGCATTGAATGAATTGATAATACTCTGGATGTTCTAACGATACAATGATCTATATACACAAAGACATACTGTAAAGCAACACTACCGTCCCCATGGCAACCTGGAGCAGACAATACTTTCCTATTAACAGTTCAAGAGGCTGCCGGGAAAAGTCAGAAGGACGGCTGAGCGTTATCCTCCGCAGTGCTGACACTGGTTGCGGCAAAGCTGGCAAGATTAAACCTCCCTGAAAAGTATCTGTTGGAGATGAGCAGCTGGCAGAGGGAAGGGACCGGGAGTTCACAGGCGGCTGGATGTCAGCTCCATCTATACACAATCAACATGCGCTGAAGAAGCCCGATAAGGCGGCTTAAGTTCCTCGCTTGGAGGAGACGCTCTCCTGATGCCCGCTTACTTGTGTGCAAAGTTCTGACAAGATAGCTCTACTCGTATAATATATATATATATATATATATATTAGTATTTTATGCCCCTGGTCATAACATCAGATATTTATGCAAAAAGATGGTGAATGAAAGTTTTATTAAAAAAATAATAATAAAAAAAAAAAAAATATATATATATATATATATATATATATATATATATATATATATATATATATTAGTATTTTATGCCCCTGGTCATAACATCAGATATTTATGCAAAAAGATGGTGAATGAAAGTTTTATTAAAAAAAAAAAAAAAAAAAAAAAAATATATATATATATATATATATATATATATATATATATATAAAAAAAAATAATATATATATATATATATATATATATACACACACATATATTTTTACTGCAGAATGAAATAGCAGTTCAAACTTGAAATCGACACTTTGATAGCATTTTGTCTTCCATTGTTTCATTGATAAATTAATTTAGTGAACATTGCACACACACATAATATATACAATCATAATTTTATCAATACAATCCTATATACTGTGTACCGTATATGTCATACATGTCACAAACTTTTATACAAGATCTTAATCATTTTAGACATTTAAAAAAAATATTTTTAATATATTTTAACATTCTAATATTTTTATATTCTTTCAAATCATGAAGAAAAAGCTTGTTTATAATCCCCAAAATATGGTGTGTATATATATATATATATATATATATATATATATATATATATATATATCAGGGCACATTGCCGCCTCCAGACGCAGAAGCCGACACGCGTCAAGATAATGATACACGCAGCGACATGGACACGCACACCCCACCGGGAAACGAGCGGATGCCTGCCAAAATAAGCAGCATCCGCCGCCCCGGAAAAGGAGTCGTCTTTACAGACATATTGAAGGGATCAGTGAGAAGTAGGATAAAAGGGAGATGCAAAAGTAGAGGATGGAGATGAAAGACAAACAGCGGGACAAAAAGCAAAGAGATCACTAACCCAAAGATGAAAGTATGCTAAAATGGCAAAGGGTGAGGTGAGGCAAAAAAACAATTGCGGGGAATCAAACAAGAAAGGGTTGAGACCACGCCGGCGAGGTTGACAAATGCATAAACATCAACTTTCTTTTTCCCAGATTCTTAAGAACATAAAGGAACACGCACCATAACCTTCGTTCTGCTCGACACTCTTGGATGTTTAATTCATATAGACGTCTGCTTGCGTTTGACAGAAAGGCTTCAGAGCCAGGACGGATGCGTCGGATGGCGATGCGCAACTTGAAGTTGCTACGCCTGCTCGTCGCGGAAAAAGCAAAACGTACCGACAAGCAAAAGTATTTTTAGAGTCCTCCTCTTTCAATTTAAGCTAACAAATGGCATCTGGTTTAATGTAGCAAGAAGATTACAACAATTGAACTCATTCCATCCCGCAAGCATATTTTTCTACAATTTTCTGGGTTCAGGTGCTAAAATTATTTATATAAATATTTAATTTTATTTTTTTATAATTATTAAAAAAAATATATAAGTATTTTTTTATAAATTTTTATTTTTTTTATAATTATTTTTATATTTTTTTCAGGTTTTTTTCCCCAAGTGATCGGAAATGCCTGGTGCTAAATTCATGAACTTAAATATTCAATAACCTTATGTACCGTATAAGTCCACCTCGCTTATAAGTCAACCCCCCCTCCCCCGCCCCCCCTTTTTTTTTTACTTCAATTTCCGTGAATTTTACAAACAACACAAAACTAACGCCGCAACAATGAAATAATTTGGTTTCAATGCTTCAGTTTTTTACAAAGCTGATTTGTCGAAAAGCCCTAAAAGTCATCATCATGATAAAACTAGTATAGCATCCGTGTAGCAACAATTATGCTTTTGATGCATTATGAAAAGAACACATTGTGTAGTTTTTTTAGTGACTTAACAGTCATTTAAACTGCAACAACTTTAAAATATCTAACAGTAATGGTAAAATCTGTGCAAAAGACTGACCTGGAACAAAAAAATTTTGTTTTTTTGAAGACAACTTGTAAGTTCCGTATTTTAGCCTTTAACATGTCGTGGGCCGCATAAAGTAATGTCGCGGGCCAGATCTGGCCCCCTGGCCTTGAGTTTGACAGCATTTTTGTAGACCCGAAAGCAGGGGTGCCAAACTCATTTTTATGGCGGCCGCTTTGTCGTTATTGTTTCTGTCAGAGGGCCTGAAAAAAATTAGTGTGTTTGTCACACACTTACCTTGATTTGAAGTCAAAGGCTGGTGAAAACTGTTCATCTGGGAACCAAAAAATTGTTGGGTTTTTGAAAACAGCTCACAATTTCGGTATTTTAGCCAAGTCAAATCAGCATTTTGCGGGCCACGTAAAATGAGATGGGGTCCCCGATCTGGCCCCCGGGCCTCGGGTTTGACACCTGCGGTATAACCAAGGAGAATGAGACAAATATTGATTTGGCACTGGATATGGAATGAGTGACGGATCAAATAAAAAAAAAAAAAAAAAGAGCAAACGGGTGAATTGAGAGGAGGGAAATTTCCCACATGCATGCAAGGACAAAAAGGAAACATGGAAAGGAAAGTGTTGAAAGTATGTGTTGCACGTCTCCAGAGAGGAAAGCGGGCAGGGGGACTGAACGGTAGCGATTTTCTGTCATATCTCGCTTTCTCTTCATCCCTCACATTTCTCACACGCTGTGGGCTCCAAAACAGCCGCACCCCCGCATGTATTCAATCTCTTAATCGAATATTCCTTTCATTTCAGGATTAATCGCGCCATCTTTTCTGTTAGGTATCGTCTGAAAATGAATAGAAATGACATTAGCGTCAAGGCCCAATTTATTCGCTCTGTAAATTTAGACGTTTCAAAACTATAAACGTGAATCCGCCCTGAGTAAAAAAGCATAGTTTAATGAAATGGAAGTAAATACAAAGCAGCTCAGGAAATCAACTCCATTTGTTAACATATATTGTAATTCTCCAAATATAAGACACGCTTTTTTTTCTTCCAAAAATGAAGGCCAAGAGTGTGGGTGTGTCCTATAAATGGTAAAAATGAACTGAGCTTTCTTATTTCTTTTTTATTTGACACCGTTCGAGCCACATAAACTTTTGATTTTTATATCGGTTGCATTCTTACTAACAATTATTCCCGTAATGGGACGAACTAGAGAACAGACGTCAGTTGGCTGATGTCAGTGGCTAGCAGCTCACCTTAGCTGAGGTTGTTAGGGCATTATTTTCAGTAAAAGAAGCGAGCAGACCGAACCAACGTACGAGTCCATCCTTGTTTGCGCATGGGAATATTACTCAAACGGAGGGGATCGTGTAAAGGTTGATTTAATTAAGAGGTGTGAGCATCGCTTAGAGCACACAGAAAGGTATTCCTGCTGTAAAATACAATTTCAATAAAACTGTTTGAATTACTTGTGTCCGCTCGTACAGTAATACCAAAATGAATACATCGAAACAAACCATCGAAGCTCATTTACGAAATCATTGGAAAAAAAGTCATGCTTTCAATACGTTAGTTTTACTTCATTTTCATAAACAAATGTAGTTTAGTCTGTTACTTTCAAAACACTCTCGTTGTCATTTTTCTCCAGTGTTTAAATTTGACTTATAATAGTAATCTTTAATACCCTTGAATGTGTTAACAGATTGCAATCTTTTCCCCATTTTAAATCTTGAAATCATTGTCATTAAAATGATTGATTCAAACAAGCTATAAGCAGTTAATCATTTTTCGTCTGTACGCTACTCGCTAGCTAAACTGACATGAAGAACAAACCAACCTTCCAGTTAGTTCGACAAAGCCGCGCTATAATGCCCCGTGCTATTATTCATACATGATAATCACAGTTTTGAGTACTATAAAAAGCTTCAATCCAGTATCTTAATGACGCATCTATTACTGTTGTAGCCTTCCTATTGTATTGCTATAGCTGCTGGATCTCTACTTTGTTCAAATAATTATGATGATGTACATTTCAATTTAGCCGTACGATTGTGTTGTGGATAGCTGAATATATTCCATTGATGAAAAATAATTACCTATTTGGACAATTGTATGCTTCAAGTTCCAGTCTCTTTCTCCTCCCAATACTGTCGCTTGAATGCAATCCCTGCAACCTTTTTGAAAAACTATAAGACGGGTTGTGAGTCAGCCATGTTCTCAAGTCCAACGTCAACAACTCAATATTTGACGTTTTGCTGTGCCAATACTTCTGTAGATTAATAATTCCATGCTGTTTCTGCCTAAAGCATAAAAAATGCATCACTATGCTATGACACTAATATATATATATATATATATATATATATATATATATATATAAAAAGGTTTAAGGTACAATACAGATGAAACAATTTGTACAGTTTATAAAAATCTGGGCACCGCATGATCATAATGAAACGACCTTAGAAATATGCACATTCAACTGTTGAAATGCACCTGCATGTGCAACCATGTTGATCTACATTCCCGTGTCCGCGATGAATTTAATCTCATCTAAATTTCATTATAAGTCACAATTGGCGCGTTACGATGAGAAGCGGTATTTCCAGTTATTGAATGTCCAGTCATAATTATCCGGAAGCATCTGACAAATAGTTATTGAGGTAAAGGCTTTATCAGCATGTCAGATGGTTAACGCCAGCGTTAAAACATGCTATCAATGTATAAAATGTGGATTTGCTTGTCCACAAGTGTTTATGACCTTTTACCGCTTTGCTGTCCATGCGTACCGTCATTGTGCGTGTGTGTGTGTGTGTGTGTGTGTGTGTGTGTGTGTGTGTGTGTGTGCAGGAGTTCACGTTGCACAAGATTAGTTGTGAAACGTGGTACTATTAGCATCCATGCCAAAATCCTCACAGGTGTTAAAACACTGAGCAACATTGTGCCAGTTTTCAGCACGATGAACATATTATGCCATTAGCAAAGACTTTGCACTTTTTGTTTTTTAATAACCCGAATTATTTCGTTCCCCACTTTGAGAACCGCTGCCGTGATCTACTCAAGTCCAACCATTTACAGCAGTTGTGTACAAGTAGCATTAGCGTTATTATTTGTGACACAAATCCATACCATAACTTCGTCGCCTTAAATATGCTGCGGACCTGTCGATTAAAGCAAAGTAAATGCATTTTTTTCAATGATTAGTTGAATACAAGCAAGTTGTGCAAAGAATTGAGATGGCTAGGAGGTCATACGCTACCTAAAGTCATGTTTCTGGTTAAAATAATAATAATAGACAATATAAAAAACAATCATAAAATTCACAGCGTGTTTAAAAACTGCTTCTTTAATATTTATAATTTACTTTTTGCTCTCTGCTTTTTCAGTTGTGTTAGTGTGTGTTAGGAATGCATGTTGAATGAACACAGTGTTATGAAATATGCTAAAACAATAAAGTTGTCTTCAGTAATAAGTAATAAATAATGCATTATAGTTTTGAGGCTATTTCCCCAACACAGTTAACGGATGACTGAATTCCGCGACATTGGGATTCTGTTGACGGTGTTATAGGTGGGCTACATAATGCGCCTAGCATAAATTAGCTGCTAACCATAGCTAGCAGCACTCAAATGCTAGCATGATAGACAGGACTGGGACCTTTGGGCTAATAAATTTGCTGTTCCGTAATTGTTGCGCCTAGCATAAATTAGCTGCTAACTATAGCTAGCAGCACTCAAGTGCTAGCATGATAGACATGACTCTGCGACCTTTGCTCTAATAAAGTTGCTGTTCCGTAATTGTTGCGCCTAGCATAAATTAGCTGCTAACCATAGCTAGCAGCACTCAAATGCTAGCATGATGTACATAAATGACTCGCAAACTTTGCTCTGATAAAGTGTCGTTCCTCCTGGTCATATTTGAACGAATCGTTGCCTTTCGTCTAGCATACGCTAGTTGCTAGCTAACGAGAAGCCCCGAGGTGTTCCGTAGGGTGCGATGGAGGTAAATCCCTCTGCACACTTTGACGCTAACAGTCTGACGCAAAATTCGAAGATTCCACAGCCGCATCCCTAATTATCAGATATTCTAAAGTCAGACTCCAGCCATCGGTCCTTTGCGTGTATGAAACCGCTTTTTTTTACGTGAAAAGCAATTTCAAGTCGACATCATTCAGTGCAAAATCCCAAACGTAATACAACTCTGAAACCCGTCCTCACGAGACATCTCCGTCCGACCATGAAATAGTCTGCGAATATTTTCATTCACCCGAGGGAATTGAATCGATTCAAAGTGGACATCCCTCCCCTCATCCAGACTTCATCCGTTTCCATGCGAGATCTGCCGACTCCAACCTTGTCAAATACCCGCCGCAAACAACGCATTAGCCGCTCGCGTTTTAGCCAAAACAAAGCAATCCACCGCCGTGCCACGCGAGCACATCCGCACACACACCGTAGGCTTTTGTAATCCTCGAGGACCGTATGTCCCGGAGCCCTGATCGATACTGTTCAATTAGCTAGCAGGCCTTCGCCGTATTAGGCCGAGACCGCTATATCCCGACAACGAATGACCGGACACAGAGGAACCCGTCGGCAAATGGAATCCCGTTAAAGCGCGATCGCTCTCGTGGGCGCCGCTTTTCACGTTCTATCGACAGCTCGGATTGAAGAGAGGAAATGTTAACACAGCCGTCATCCTTTTTTTTTTTTTTTTTAATAGAAACATCATTCCAGTACATCAATATTTGCGATTGCTATTTAGAAGTTGTTACACTGTTTGCTACGTATAATGAATGTACACTCATGAGCAGAGAAGACACAGCCGTTTGGTTCGATGACGGACGTGCTTTTGGGGTAAGTAGAGACGATGCGATATTATATAACAGCGAGTGGCCATCATTCACGTAGACGTGAGAGATTCTCTTCATATGAATATGACAAAACAGACATTTGGATGACAGACGCAGCTGTCACAGCTCCTTTCCCGTCTTCGCTATTTTCAATATAGATCACCTAAAAATAGTTGGAGAAGAGAAGCTGACAAAACAATAAATAAAGCCGAGCCATACAGAGACGTGTCAGGAAAAAAGGGAGATCTGCGATGCCTTTTGTCTTTCTCGCACCTCGTTAACGGCGGAGAGGCGCGAGTCAGACAATTTTTTCGAATAGAGTTTGGATTTAGTTGCCAGAGACGTTTACCGGCTCGGACGGGGATTTGGGGCACATCTCGGAGGTTTCCATCTCATGGGTCATCTTTTTTTTTCCCATCAGGTTTCGTTCATGTTTTTACAATGACAAGTGGTCATTTATATTAAACTGTGGTAATTTGCTTCACTTTATTTACTTGTATGGCTGTTAGTGTTAGCCATGTCATTTATTACAATGTTTCCTAATATATATTTTGACACGTATTAACATACCGTATTTTCCGCAATATAAGGCGCACCGGATTATAAGGCGCACCTTCAATTAATGACATATTTTCAAACTTTTTCCATATATAGGGCGCACCGGATTATAAGGCGCACCCTCAATTAATGACATTTTAAAACGTTTTCAATCACAATATTGTGATATTCAAAGTAATAATAATAACTCTAAACTCTCAATAGCATTAGAACTCAATGTCATTATGAGCAACCTTGTTCAACTGTAAACACAGAAAAGAAACAGGTAAAGCTTACTTTATCACTTCATTCCCCATCTACGAATCCCAATCTCAATATTGATCCATATATAAGGCGCACCTGATTATAAGGCGCACCATCAGCTTTTTAAAAAAAAATAAGGCTTTAAGTGCGCCTTATAGTGCGGAAAATACAGTAGTTAGGTTGGAAGCAGTTTGGAACCAATAATTGCATGTTAACGTGTATGTTGTGGATTGATACTGTAGTTTTGAAACTTGGAAGCAAACCGGCTTCATGAAGATCTATTTTTACGTTTTTTTTCCCCATAAAATAACTACTGAAAAATGAACGTCGGGCAAGGCCAAACACTGCATTTACTGTATGTACAGATAGAGAGGGAGTTTTGAGAGACTTAAGACACACGGACAAGATTGTGTAAAGTGCATCTCCTTTTTGTGGTTATTAGGATATAATTGCAAGAAGAATGGAGGATTTATGAGCAGTAATTGTCTTGCCACTTCAGAAAAGCCCTAAGTTGGATTAAGACCAGCCTTCCCATGGGGGAACATAAACCTTCAAGTGCTACTGTGAAGTTTGATTGACAGTTTGAAGGAGTAGCTTAATAGTGTTACTGTTAGGGTAAAATAGCCTTTTGGAATGAGTTATAGCCAGTCACAATATAATAAGTGTCATATTATTGTGAGGGATGCAACACTGCAGAAAATGACTTTTCATTATTTTAGCCTTCATTGCTTGGCTGTGGACGGGGGGGGGGGGGGATTTCCGATGATTTAGCAGAACCATCAAGAGGTGTAATAAACCGATTGATGTCATAGGAATTTGTCATATTCCAGAACACTGGCACAAAATGTTTGGTTTCCCCTCAAAAAAAAAGATCAGGTTGGGACATGTGGGAGGATTTTCAGGAGTGGCCGTGAAGAATGTGTGAAATTGTTTCCAAGATTCCCTTGAATTGACACAAAGAGCTGTACAAAGTCCAGGAAGAGGTCCAGGGATCACGTACAGGTGGTCTGGTTTTAGGTTGCCGAGGCGATGGTCATTTGCGTACCTCTGCGCGTGCTCGATCAGATTATGGTGAAGGAGGGGCGCATTCCAAGGAGCCTGCGAATGAAAAGACAAAAAAAGTGTTATGGCACTAAAAACATGATGAAAACAAAAACCGAGAGGAAAAAAAAAAAGAGACGTGGTGACAAGCATCGAGGGAAAGCGCGAGCGAGGAGTGGAAGTGAAACTGAGAACGTGATGTAGATGAGAGAGGAAATTTGGAATTTGAGATCAAACGAGCAAAAAAGAAGGGGCTCCAGATAATAAGCACGGGCACGCCGAGGCATAAAAATGGATCACGGGGATGGAATTAGAAAACTAGAAGAGAAAGCAGAGAGATAAGAGAAATAGGATCAAAGAAAGGAAGAGCGAATAAAAAGCAAGGGGACATAATTATAAAATGGCACTCGGTAAATCAATGCGGCCAGCGTCTTTGTGCTTGGAGGCCCTGCAGTGAGAGCAGCAGTTTGTCCATGAAAACACAAAGACACAAGCGCTTGACAAGTCTTTCAAATGGAACCACTGGACGAGTGAATCAAACGGTTTGGAAGTAGGTGGCGTTATTTCAAACTCGGCGACGAGAAACGAATCTTCTTCGCGATGCTATCTCAAGGGCGTTCCTTAAAATCAGCAGAAAAGGAAAACTCGGTGGTGCCTGAGAGACAATATTAGCAATTATTAACTCGTTCCATTCCATCAATTCCATTGCAGGTTTTCCAGGAGATCGGATGTCCAATCCCAGGTACTGTGCTTATATTTTTAACATTTTTTTTTTTTCTATGTCAAAGGGAAATACCTGGCAACATACAAGGCAGCACGATGTAACATGCTAACATTCGTTAGCATTTATCCACAATCACAAATTGCTGGAACAAACTCATTTGGGACATATTAATATAAATGACAATATTCTTACAAAGAAAGTACAAGTAACTCGTGAGCCAGATTTCACAAAGAAACTGAACAGTGAATACGTTCAACTCAAGCCGCACCATCCTTCCTCACTACAAAATGTAATATCAAGAGCGGCCAGAGGCGGCGCCAAAAAACAATCAAACCAAACAAAGCACAAACGAATGAACTGTTAAAGGATAAACTAAATCACTTTCAAAACTTTATTGTTTCAGGTGCGGCCCGGTAGCAGTGGGCCGCGGACCGGTGGTTGGGGACTAAGTACTAATTTGACACGAGGTGCTAAAGTGAAGGAATTGATTACTTTATCGTTAGGCATCATTTAATCCAGGTACTCACAAACCAAAAGTAATCACTAAAGAACTAAAGTAATTGATTTTTTTTTTGTACCTGTCGGTTTAAACTAATCAGTTACTTTAGTACTTAATTATCTAATGTAAGTACCTGAAACCATCCTTTAGTTATTTGAGCTTAATTCCTTAAGTACCACCCATTTTCAGACCTTTCTTAAGTCGAACACTTAAAAAGTAAACAAACAAACAAATACATAAAAAGTACTCGTGAATGACTGTCGGGTCTCTTAATAAATTAAAACGAGTTGTACATAGGTTAAACTAGTTGAGGCTTGCTGTTAAACTGAAAAAATAATCCTAGACTTGCCTTGGAGAAATCTGTTTAGCTTAATGCTAACATTGCTAGCATTTCTCTTTTAGTAGCGCTAAATATTGAACACAACGCATGAAGACAATGCCTGGATTGATGGATGTTTATCAGGGTGGACTGTGCGACAGTTTCTTTACGTATTCTTTGTCTCCACTCTGACTCGCATTTGTGTTAAGTCTTTCCCGCACAAACTGACAGGCCACCATTTGGGCTGTCGGCATGTCAACCTTAATAATACAACTCCCGTTTGTTGCAATGGCACACAATGTCACAATGCCATCTGCAGTGGGATCGCTGCGGCATCACCACTTGGACAAACCACATTGTCACTGAAGACGCGGATTTCTTGGATCATAACCATTACAAAAAAGCACTTTTCTCCACAATCTGCACCAAACCACCAATCGAAACCTCTACGCTACAGCTAGCGTAAATGAACAACATCAGAAGCTTTCTCATCAACATTATTCATGTTAATTATTATAGCACAGATGATGAATATCCATAATTAGATGCAATTACATATTTTAATATGAATGTATATTAACACCAGAATCATTAAAAACAGCAAATTCATTTTTTAAAGGTTTCTGAAATGCAGCATGAACTTCTACAGATCTACAATCCAAAGTGTCCTCTCCACCTCCATCACAGTCTGGTACGGCAACTGCGTGATCAAGACCTCACAGCGTATCTGTGAAGAAGCCATCCTCTCGGTGCAGCGCATTTACCACACCGGGATTCTGCGGAGGACACACAACCTCATCGGGGACAAGACTCACCCACAACACAACCCATTTGAACTGCTGCCATCTGTTTACAGTTGACTGTTTACAGTTCTCAATGTCCACAGCTAAAATTGATCCCTAAATGTTTGTCCCTTACTTTGAGAAATCTTTGAGAAAAATTTTGAAGCCGTTAGTTTGAAGTGCTAAGTGCAAGCTTGATTTTTTTTAAACTCCGCCAAGAACGGCGGCTCCTCATCACGCGGCTACTCGATTTTGTTTTGCTAAATCATAATTTCATTTGCAACGAAAGCGCAATTGAAAACGGGGGAACATTGCCTCAAGCTTTTCTTGTCTACATCTTCATTTCAGGGGAGGTTTGCTTTGTCAGCTGCGGAGCGAAGAGGCCATACATTTACACTCTTCTCCAAACAGTAAGTAGTGTGATCTGAATCTCAATTTAGTAGTTTGTTTGCATTCTCACACACACACACCCACATGTGTACACACATTATTCTGCTCTGGCGGCGAACAAGAACAAGCAATATTTCTTATCAATGTCAGCTTTGCGACGTTTCTCTCGGTTTCCACCGCGCGCGCACACCTACACACTTCTGCAACCGTTCCTCATACACGCTCTGCATATAAATATCGAGGGAAGCCTGCAGTTAGTATATGCATGAATGCGGGGATATGTTATGAGAGATTATAGCTGTTGTAAAAGTTGACGTTTTCACAACAATCATGTTATATAGCGCAACGCAAAAAAGGGCATATTATTTTGCTAAACTGTCAAATACTCTGTTGCTGTTTATTACCGCTGGCGATATTTTACATAATAACGACGATCTGCCGGATAAACTGGAACAGACGAACGTATCAATAACGTCCTGACGGAATTCCGTGAATTTAAAACGCATGAAAATCTCAGCAGATGAAAGAACGCAATTTCATTTCAATATTGACTCGTTTTGACTCATTGTTGTTAAAAAGGCATGCCAGAGGAAGAAGTCTTGGTAACAGTTATTAGAACACAGGTGTGGAACTCCAGTCCTGGAGGGCCGGTATCCTACATGTTTTCAAACCTTTTCCCTCAAAAACACCCGATTCAAATGATTGGGATCATTTCGAAGGTCCCGCAGAGCTTGCTAATGAGCTAAATATTTGAATCAGGTGCGTTGGGGAAAGAAAACCGGAAAACATGCAGGATGCCGGCCCTCGAGGACTGGAGTTCGACAGCTATGTATTAGAACATCGGAGATCCGACTTGCATAGGATGTGTTGGCTTTGTTCACACCCACAATGGCGCAAACGCCTGTTTCTAACAAAGTGGGTCAGTGAAACTATCAAAATTTCCATCCCGGTCTCTAGACTTGCACTGGGCACAAATAAAGGGCTCTAAGTCTTATAATTCGAACCTACGGAAACTTTTAGCAACACACTCACAATCTCCTCGCCAGCTTAACCCAGAAAGTGCAAAAATAAGTCCAAATCTATGCAAAGCGAAAGCCTGATATATGCTGGGTCTGGCGTGCATTTTGAGATTTCCATTTCAGTCAAGTTCCTCGCTTACTTTTTTTCAGCGGCATAAGCACAAACGCGCATGCATACGCACGCACGCACACAAACGCGCGCGCACGCATGCACGACATTGTTGCTTCCATATTTTTCTGCTTTTAGTTGCACAGCAGGGGAACTGGCACACACACCTCAGTAGCATTCCTTAACCGTGCTGCACTATTATACACTATAGCTCTCTTGACAGTGCAATCGTGTCCTTCGGGGCTAACAGAGCAAAAACTGGAACATTAAAAACATGCCCGGTTTATTACAGAGCATGTGCGCTGGTATTTTTGCTGGTATATTCCCATTTGCTTCTACGTCTATGTGAATGAAGGAACGTGTGCATAAGATGACGTTTTGGATCGATTTGCATTTGCAAAATCGAGACGTGGCAGCTTGCTAATGCTAATAAACATTTATGATTGAATTGGACTGTCCCCCGCATACTTTCCAATTTGACACTAAAATGTGAATCATCATTCATCTACTCTTGGACTGAACACAATTTTTGACTACTTCGTCCGCCATGTTTGGTTTGATCTCACGCAAAAAGGAACCTTAATCCAGAAAAAAAACAAAACACTGCCAGGTTAAATAAATGCTGCTCACGCCATAAACTTTATGGAATAATAATGATCAAGTAGACAACTGGATCGTTGCCACCACCATGCTTCCGGAAGTAACTTCAAAATAAAATCGTACTAATGCAATTTATTTCATACTTTACTTTGATGTCCTACGTTTTATTCAGCTGGGGCATATGCTGCATATATATATATATATATATATATATATATATATATATATATATATATATATATATATATATATATATATATATATATGCAATTCCTTCATTCTGTACAAATGAACAGAATTAAAACAAGCCTGCTGATTAAAGCACTTCCAGATTCTCAAGTAACTTTGCAGAGCACATTAGATGGCGTTTAACTTGAAAAAAAAAAAAGTTAAAATTTCTTATTTGAGTTTGCGTGCAACATAATGACCGCTTGTTGTGTGCCGATACCGCCATCCCTCCTGGATTTCTTTAAAGGTGTGTTATTGTTTATCACAACAGAGTCAATATAGTCCCTAAAGAGGACTCGGGGATAAGCAATACACCGGGAAACCCAAACAGAGGCTTTTACCATTTCAAAGGCGAAGAGAGGAAAGAAGGATGGAAATGAAAAAAAAAAGCAGGAGAAAGAAAATATAGAGATGTGGGATGAGGAGGGCGCGTGTCCTAAAAGAGCGGGGACGACGGAGAGAGAAAATGCGGTCGGGGAAAGAGACTTTCACGACGACGTAACCGTATTCCCCAAGTAGCTTCTGTCTTGTTGGCTCTTTGCAGCTCCAGCTCTCAGGATTACCGCATTTACACTTCTGCTTAAAAATAGCTCCCGTGATAATTTATTTAGCTCCAGTATGCCATCCACGATTGTGTTCCCCGAGAGTACAGCTACACTACATATACATATAAATATATATTTCTACCCTTTCCCCCCAAATCAGGATTCTTCCGCTCTTGAAATGTTACTCACGTTGTGACATTACATTTCCATTCTCTTCCTGCTCAAATTCAAAACCGTAAACTGTTTAAATGCTTACCCGAACATCTCAGGAAATTCCTTTGAATTGTAATTTTTACACCTACTTGCAAGAACAACCAAAAATTCAGCACTAAATACTATAATATAATAATAAACAATCGTTGGCGTACGCATTCCGTCAGCTGTACCTTTCGGAGGACGGAAATACAAGCTAGCTGTTTTACATCTTGATCTTATCTGAAAACGTTAATGATCCCTCAAGCTAAGAAGTTCACTGGATCCTGGGCCGGTTCTCTGGAATGCCCGACCTTGAGAAGTTGGCACAGCCAGAAATCTTGAAATCTCCACTAAAACCACATTTTTAAACCCCTGCCATTGAGTTAAAAGCTCCGTTTGCCTGCAGCTTTCTTCTTTTCTTCCCTGTCTGTCCGCCTATGTTTGAATTCTGCCCACCTGTTTCGTATTTTTCCCGCAAGTGCAAGGACTTTGTTTCCAGATACCATAGAAAATGAATGGACTTAGAACAATTCCATGAGGAACTCCACTCTTCAAAAAAAAGGCTTTAAAAAAGGTAAATCTATGTAATATATATATATATATATATTATATATATATATATATATATATATATGTGGCTGAGCGATGAAGATTAGCATGATGGCGCCCATCGTAGCTGCCGTCGTCTGTTTGCCGAGTTAAACAGAGTAATAATTTGACTTTTGTGCTATCCATGTGACAATAATTCTCAACAATCTACAATTTCTTCCATTTGATGGAAGAATTAGATCATGTGACCAAACATAAGGTCTTGGTGAAGAGTGTAACCACACCTCTTCTGTTTCAAGGACATGCTTTGAAGCCAAAGTGAGATTCTCAGTTCAGGAAAGAAAAAAAAAAAAGCAATCTGTTACTTGTGATATCCATTTTGCCCTTGGGATACATCTATCGAGTGTCTTTTGAGCGTACTTGAAGGAAAAGATATTGAACAGGGCACGTTCAAAGTTGATCACGCTTAAACATAAGCTATGAGTGGCCTTCAAAGGCCCGAGACAAAAAGGCTCGAAGAAGGAGAAGCGCTTCAGTCGCTGAGGTTAAAAGGCGGCCGTCGGTCTTTGGAGCACGACCAATCAAATTTTCCGCACATATGTGATGACCGGGGCTTCGGCGGATGAAGGTGACGGGAGCGGAGGAGAAGGCTTCCGTACCAGGAAGCGACTGCGGCAAATTCCGACTGCTTTTCACTTGGCCGTTTGGCTTTTGTCGAACTTGCTCGGGGTTTCCGAGATACGGACGCTGCCGGCAACCGATGACCTTGCCTCCGTGCCTCGGAAACCCCACCAACTCTTATTCCCCTTTATTCCATAATGGAATTGTATTGTTCCCGCTCACATTTGCGCTCTCCTACGGACAGTGAGCATTTCTATGGCGAGGAGGCGGCACTGCGCTCTCTTTTTTTTTTTTTTTTCTCTCATTCACACTTCCAAATTATTCATTACACAGGAGAAGCCTATGCGATGGTAATTGATTTATGAGGCCCGCCTAAATTATCTATGATCAGTAGAAGGTAGTCTTCACACTCCAGCACAGTTCCTTCTAATAGCTTTTAGGATTAGCGTAGCAGGTAGAAACGTTGATTAAAATTCAACCTGGAAGCACACCAAATAAGCCTTCTTTTAATCATCTCTGCAGGTTTGAGATTTAAATCATTAGCAGTGCAAGAACGACAACAAAAAAACAACAACAAAAAACATCCTGGATCACAAATTTTTGTCAGGGATTTACTGTATTTTTGGGACTATAAGCCGTGACTTTTTCCTCATGTTTTGAGCCCTGCGGCTTATAGTGCAGTGCGGCTTATCTGTGGTTTTTTGTTGTTGTTGTTTTTGTTTTTTTATGCTAGCCATCAGCAAGCAAGTGTGTGTATATGTTTGAGGTTTCAATTTATGGAACAACTATGAAATAGAACTGAAAAGATGTAAATCAATGGCTGTGTATAATATATTAAAAAAAATCTATATACATCTAAATTTAATAAGAGAATGTGTACAATTTTGGGTAAATTTTATACACAGTACACAGTATATGTGATTTTATTTTTGTATTCAGGATTGTATATGAATTATGTAGAATATGTTCTCTGAAATAAACTATCAAACAAAGGGAGACAAAAATGAAGGAAGTTTTAAGGAATCATGAAAAAATTAAGGTATCATGAAAAAAAATATGAACTGACATTTCCAAGAAATACCTTCCCTCAGGTCTTGATTTTCATTTTTCAGTATGCATATGTTATTTTCTCAATATTTCATGCGGGAAAGAAATCCAAAACACGATAAAGCCTTTACAATTCTCAATGGAAAAACACGGTAAATTATGCAAATAAATGACGGTGAAGTGAAATCAAGGCTTCATCCTTACAAAAGATAAAAGGAAAAATATTTTTTTTGCTCTATTCAAAACTCTTAGAAAAAGTTTAATTTCTTTTGAGTGTCACTATTACTCGGGGAGTCTAAATTAATGTGCTTGTCTGGTAATTAAATAAGCGATGAAGCTGTTTGGGAGTGTGACATTGAGTATTTTCATGAGTGGGCAAGTGCATCTGCGCAAGACAAAATTAAGTGTTAGTTCTTTAGGTGTAATGACAAAGATTTCCTGTCTCACTCGCCAATCTAATGGCAAACCTGTAACTGTGCATTCAATTTGTTTGAAAGTAGAGACTTCCTGCCGTGAGCACGGAATAGCTCTATCTATCTATCTATCTATCTATCTATCTATCTATCTATCTATCCATCTATCTATCCATCCATCCATCCATCCATCGATAGTCATCTTCAGACTCGTCCAATTTGTTGATGATTTGCTCATCATCTTACTTGGGTTATTATCTAAATCTTTACCCAAATGATGACTGTTGTGAGATCACAGCATAATTCTATCCATCCATCCATCTATCCATCCATTCATCTATCCATCTGTCTATCCATCCATCTATCCATCCATCTTAGCCAGTCTTTACCATTGAGATACAATGAAGGGCACGCTAATCCCATTTTTTTGCAGAAAAAAAAAACTGATGCAGATGAATCAGACCATTATTTGAAGACCTATAACGAATAAAATTGCCTTCATTTCCCTTCCAATGCATTTCTATACAGGTGTCAATTATATGCAGATTTTCATTTTTCACAGGCCGACTTGGTACACTTTCTCCTATAATAGCAGGGGTCACAAAGTGTTTAAAAAATCCTTTTTGGTTCACAAAATGCCCTGTGGGGCTCATTGAATGAAGTTAAAACGACTAGAATTCTTGTCATTTTTGTTTGTCTTACCAGCAGATGGCTGTCTTATTTCTGTTTATTTTACAGTTATGCTTAATTTGTTTCACACTATGGACATCATAATTTCAACCAAAACTGTAACTTTTGGTTGTGTGTAAAGACCGAGAACGACCGGTCTGCGGAAGCACAGGATGCGGGGACATGCTGAATATCCAATCACAGAGCACATGCATTCCACGTTCAACTTGAGGCTTTCTAGCTGGCCTTACTGTCGCCACTTGATAATCTGATTGGCTATTGCAACTGTCTATTAACTCTATGCGCCCGTCCACTGACAGTTCTCACAGTCGCCTGAAACTATAAAGAAAAAACAACCAATTAGAATTAAAACAATCTTTTTTTACGCATTATAGAATAGAAATATAGTATACTGCAGTGAAAAAATGCAGATTCCGTCCACACACCTTCGCAGCGACTCACCGCCCAGTGATTGATAGTGTATGCCGTATGTGCTGCGTGCCCCCGCTGACTCGGTGGCGTTAAACGTGCATTAACCAGCTGGGGGTCTGAATATGCAACTGAGCTCCTGCTTTCCCACGGGGATCAAACCTGGCGCCGTTACGTGGCATCGCCCTTGAGCTGCGCACCTTAACCTTAGCACCCTTAAGTATGCATTGTACCAAGCCGGCTGCGTGTAAATGTATGTCGTTTTACTGTCAGGGTGTGTAGGTCCCTGTGAGCACAGAAGAGGGCACCTGGAGGGGTGGAGGAGCTACGCAATGAATATTAATCACTCTGCGAGCGCCGGTCCGGGGAGGGACTCGAGGGATTTCTGTGAAGTATTACCTTGGGGGATTTCTACCACGCACATTTATTAAGCGTCGGGCGTGAGGCTGAAACGGGGCCCTATGTCCCTGCATGCCCTCCGGGATGGACGCGGTCTGCTTTGTGTGCGCGTGTGTGTTGGGATTACACAATCGCTGGGCTGCAACGGCAAACTGCGCAGTATACCTTCACGCTGCATACTCGTCGGTGGTAAACATTCACACCGGCACCTAGCGGTAGTTTCATAATACATCTGGGTCAACAGACGTTGGGAAATCGGGGGGAGGCTAATGGAATCAATTAGTTCATCTGCTTCGCTGCTGAGAATCAGGAGCGTTGTTTCAAAACGGCATTAGATACAGTCAGAAATATACATTTAGAAATGATTCAGAGATCTTCGCCAAGTGTATTTATGAAAATATAAAAACCTACATCGTGAGCATCAAAAGTATTATCTAGAAAAATGGAAAATATTACACCAGGGGTGTCGTGTGTGTCGGGATGTTGGCGTGCACTTGTTCAGAATTTTTAATATGGGACGATAATGCCAAGAATAATCAATTCTGTTGTGTCTGGGGAGCTGGAGATAATTGTTACAATTAATGAACCGTATGTAGTATGACGTGAGTGTGAGTGCATTTAATATTCAGGAACATATACATACATGAAGGTAATTTATTCATTTATGTGCAATAGCTGGCACACTAAATACATCGACGTTCCCTGATGTAAAAATATACATTTGTTATCTCATTCCAGCACTTATAATCAGTACAGTATTTGCTCAAAGATTTGGAATGTCGGGGAGACTGCAGCTTGAGAAATAAATAAAAGGAAGTTCTCTTCCTGGCGATTTATTCTGAAAACCCTTCTGAAAAAAAGACATCTTTTTACTCAGGTTGTGTTCTTTTTTACAGTCTCTCTTATGGATAACTGTGAGAAATTCCCCTGAGTTGTTTTCATGAACGTTGTTACATTTAAAATATATTTTTTTATTCTGTGGTGGCATCGTGATAGTCTCTTTCTATTTTATTACGTGCTTAAGGTACAATATGTCTTTGTCCCCAAAAAAACGTCTTTATTCTGCCGCAGAGATTCCATGGCACCTATCTCCATATATCCATCAAGTTCAACTTTTTTCCATGTGGCACGTTTGTTAATAAAACACCTATGTCATATAATGCAATTTTGAACAAAGCCCAATGCTAGACCAAGACGAGTGGCTTAAGGAAGCGAAAGCGAAGACCAGGAACGTTTGCGCAAATGATGAGTAATTGTTCAAAAGCCTGCAAGCACGACCCACAAATAAACCTGTCACCTATTTTCACCGCCTACTTGACACTGAGTAATTACAGCAAAGAGAATATTCTTTCGTGTTCCTGGATGGCAAAGTTACCTCTTACGTTCATATCTGTCAAATTGTTCGTAGCGCTATAGGAAATAGAGAAGAATGCTTCCTGTGCGCGCGTGTTGTTGTGCAAACAAGTAAACACGTCTGAACCGCAGATCAGATCTAAAAAAAATCGCCTGTCTTTAGGGATAATCGAATAAAACCTTGTGACTATGAACCATACGATGATACGAGGTGTAAGTAGGAGAAAGAGGACATATTGTAGATAATGACTATGCTCTGGGGAGAAAACGACATCAGGACAAAGAAAGTGTACAGTGACGAGACAGATGGAAGGCACAGAGAAAAGCAAACCCACCGGAGAAGGACCAAAGTATTGAGAGACCGACCGTAGTGGGAGGAATTTAAAAACGAGACAATGGATGAATATTGAAGAAGAAAAAAAAAAGCTTAGACTTGTTATAATAGAGCAGACCGTTTTAGTAACAGTGAATAGAACATCAGAGAAAATCAAGGAACATCTTAAAAGCAGAAATTTCAGTACGCTTCAGGGTTTCGCCAGGTATGGAAGCGTGCAGCTACCGTGCAAACTTTTCACTGTTAAACTCATTCGAACGTACTTGCAAGTACATTCAAATGTATTTCAATACATTCAGATGTGTTTAAGCTTTGTGTGTATGTGACTCCAAAATGTTGACTCCATTTTGGCTGTGATTTAAAATCAACAAGTCATTTACAAATATTATTTGAAGTATGTTTTTTTTTTTTCATCCCCTTTTTATGGTATTTTCCCAGTTTTGCGACAAAAACAACTGTCATGACCCTAGGGGCTAGGCTGTATTTGTGTTGTTTCGTCTGCATCAGCCGTTTTTAGGTAATTACACTCATTTTCAGTTGCTGTCACACTTGCCTCCCTGCAACGCGTCACTACAATGCTGGTCTGCTATTGGTGGGCCTCACTCGTTTCAAAATGGCGGAATGGTAAAGCTTTGTTTGATTGTTAGTGGTTACAAAATCGTATTTATAGTGCATTTTACTGCTTAATTCAAATTTGAAAGGGTTAGCCATAGTTGCCAAGATTGCTAGTGAGGTTAAAAAGAGAAGAAGATGATTTATATGGAAACGATAATGGAGATAATCAAGAAATACGAAGCTAGCGTAGCCAGGGCGAATATGGGGCATAAGAAGCGCCACTCAAAGGTAAATAAATCCTTTCTATATTTTTTATTTATGATGTTTTTTGATTGTATACATGTATATTTTAAATACGTAGCACTTACTATACTATTTTAGTACCAATTTTTAATGTGTATGTACAATTTTGATGTTTTTACCCGGTGTTCTAAACGCATTAGCTATTCAAAATAGTTTCGCATTGGCCGCCGTACGGCGAATTCGCCTTACGAGCCCAACCGCGGAACGGATGAATCTCGTAACACGGGGGGCCACTGTATATTCCCGTCTGGGAAGAGCATTTAACGCGGCAAACTGTCTGAATGCCTCTTTAGCTAAATGACTTGTCTAGCTGAGTGAGCACATGGCACTTAAACAAAATTTACTTGACCTTTTTCCGCTCGCAGACATGAGTACAAACAATCGTGTGCTAAATTCAGCACCATTAAACCAAAGCGTTTCATTGTTCATTACCAGCGGAGGAGAAAATGAATTTGTCTTCATGGATCACTGCTCGCAAGGCGAGCAGGTTGTACACAAACCAATCCCGCCACTTACTCTGACAACCAAACAACTAGCAATCAAACCAAAGGCCATTATTCCTACACCCAACAACATGACCACCGCTGGCAAGTATATTGCGACTCTCGTTCGCCAGCTGGAGACAGTTGACGGACAAATAAGAATTACAGCGCTCGCCTCTTTATCTTCCTGTTTGACTTACTACTGCGCTCGTCTGATTGATGGCTGAATGCAGGCCGCGGCGTGTAGGAGATGAAGAGACAGGAGCCCACAAAAAGGGAACAAAACGAAAAGAAAAAAAAAACAACATAAAAAAGACAAGAGGAATTGAAAAGATAGTGAATAGACATTGTTAGTCTCGGAAGGGATGAGCTGCCATTTATTCGGGAGAATACCGCCGTCTGCTTCAATACAACACGCGTGTTCTTTGGAAGTTGTACAATCGTCAAAGTTTTGCATATTTGCGGTATTTGAATAATGACGGCTCACAACTCTGCGGATGACCCAGTTCCTCGGCAGCTTTATTCGCGGCCGTTAAAACCGCCGCCAAAATCAGCACTCTGAACCAACACTGATTTGTTCATGAGCGCGCCAAGGCTAATAAACAATATGAATCGAATTACTCAAGATTTGTCCGTGCAAAAACTGAGCGCTAACTCAGACCTGTGATAATTCACATTTTCGTTCCCAATATGTTTTGGAAAGAGGAAAGAACTGGTGGACTTCTTTGGAACCAATGTATGGGCATTGCTATATATATATATATATATATATATATATATATATATATATACATATACACACATATATATATATATACATATATATACACACATATATACACACATATATATACACACATATATACACACATATATATATATATATATATATATATATATATATATATATATATACATATACACACATATATATATACATATATATACATATATACACACACACATATATATACATATATACACACACATATATATACATATATACACACACATTATAGATATATATATATATATATATATATATATATATATATATACATACATATATATACACACATATATATATATACATTTTATATATATAATATAATATTACTGCATTGACTCATTTGATAGGACTCCCTCATTATTTGAAGACCAAGCTGTCAATCAATGTGCGTTTACTAGCTCTGATTGGCTGAGGTTAAAGGTTAACAAGGGTTAAGGCTTAATCCATCTCGCTATAGAATATAAAGAGCACTTTCTCGCGAGTCTACGTATGTGAGCTGCGAACTGTAACGGCGAAAAGATCCCAGCTGTGAAAAACACCTTCAAAAAAACTGCACAATTATGTCAGAGCACTTCACTTAATTTTTGCCGAGAAGGTAATTTGAATTTTTGATAGGTGAGCTTTCTTTGTGTCGGTAAGAAGTCTTAAATAGGCACACACAATCGCAAACCCTCCGAGCCGACTCTTAATTACAGAAGCAGCCACTTCAAGGCAATATGAAAGCAGACGTGATAAACTAAGGTGTTTACATCATCAAAAAGCAGCTGTGCTTGCAGGAAAATGGAAGAAATTAGCACCGTTCATCACACGCCAGAGCGTGAAGGGCTGACAACTCAAATTCAAGTTTTAACTATGTTGTCTCATGTAAAAAGAGTGGAAAAAAAATGCTGCATGAAAAAGCCACAGCCATTCTGTTCCGTCTCACTTTTGGATCTTCATCACCTAGAAGTTACAACAGGCAGCCGACCTAATGATGATGTCGCCAAGCGCCATGCTGCTATCTATCACTTGACTAAAACTTTATTTACACCTCTTGGCAAATGATGCGGAAGGTACCACATCTCCATTAGACGCTACGTTTTGAAACATGAAAGCTTGAAGCAATGTACCATATTTTCCGCACTATAAGGCGCACCTAAAAGCCTTAAATTTTTGATGGTGCGCCTTATAATCAGGTGCGCCTTATATATGGATCAATATTGAGATTTGGATTTGTAGATGGGGAATGAAGTGATAAAGTTAGCTTTACCTGGTTCTTTTGTGTGTTTACACTTGAACAAGGTTGCTCATATTGACATTGAGTTATTATGCTATGAGAGTTTAGCGTTATTATTGGAGTTATGATTGTTATTACTTTGAGTATTACTATATTGTGATTGAAAAGGTTTTAAAATATGTCATTAATTGAGGGTGCGCCTTATAATCCAGTGCGCCTTATATATGGAAACGTTTTAAAATATGTCATTAATTGAGGGTGCACCTTATAGTGTGGGAAATACGGTAGATGACATGGAAGTAAAAAGCAGAAAATCCTCTTCATTGCTGCTATGATGAACCCCGCCCCGCCTACCTCGCCCTCCAAATTCCAGGAATTTTGCAGAAAAACAGCATCGAAATATTTTAGTCATGGTAGAAGCCAAGAAGAAGGACTTTGTGGGACAGGGGTGTCTAAACTCTGTTCTTGAGGGCAAGTATCCTCCATGTTTTCCAGGTTTCTACATGTTTCCCCCAGACACCTGATTCAAATCATCAGGATAGTCATCAGGCTTCTGCTCAGCTTGCTGATGAGCTGAAGAAACAGGTTTAGAATTTAAATCCACTTGGTGAGTCAGGCAGCTTCAGCGACAAGAGAAAGACAATGAGTTTGAGTTTTCTCAAAGTAAGGCCAATTAATATGCACATTATGACAGATGGTTGTTTATGCTTAAAACCCCATGCAATTTACAATATGTCTAAGAACGGCACGGCGTAGAAGGTGTGATTTACACGTCTGCCTCACGATCAAAAGTATCGATATTTGAAAAGTGGCTCAGAGCTTTCTTGGTGGAATTTGATCCTGGTGCTTGTTGGCCTAATTGAAGATTGGCCATGGCTTCCCACCTTCTCGGCAGATTAATCTAGAGCAGATGTCCCCAACCGCAGGTTCATGTCCCGGTGGATCAACTAGTACAGGACCAAATGGGCCGCACCCGAAAAAATGATGTGAAATAATACTCCATTTATTTGTTCCTTGTTCGGCTTGATATTTGTTTTTTGGCGCCGCCTCTGGCCGCTGTTGATATTACATTTTGTAGTGAGGAAGGACGGTGTAGCTTCACTTGAGGGCAGTTTGCACATGTGGTTAATTTTTCTGTATACTTTTTGTAAGAACATTGCCATTTATGATAAGTGTTTGTTTATTGATCCAACAACTTGTGACTGAATAACATGCTAGCGAATGTTCCGCCCAACCGCGGAACGGATTAATCTCCTAACACCGTGTACCCCAAAATGATTCGCAGTTGATTCTAGAGAGTCGATAGCCATGCAAAACGACACATTTTGAAGTTTGTTATCCGCGCATGGATGCACGCGGGTGTTTCCAACCGTGCGCCTCTTTCCCAATTTTCCATCAGGCCGAGCGCCGTCATTGGTGTTGTATAGCGTGGAGCCGTTCCATCAGTCTCCGGGAATAGCGAGCACGGTGCGCGGCCACCGCTTCTCCTCCCAGGGGCCACTTCCCTTTAATCGAAACTCAACTGAAACACAAGCCTGCAAAGCACAGAGGCGTCCCTGCCTCACATTGCAGCCACCGACAGCTTGTGGCCTTCAGACCGAAAGCGCCCCCCCCCCCCCCCCGCTCCGACCGATATGAGATGACGACCTCGGGCTTGAGCGCGCGATGGAAGAGGCCAAAACACAATCCCGTATCACGAGTGCGAGAGAATGCAGATGGTGGTCAAGCAAGATCGATGAAATGAGAATGATGAAAATGAAAGACAAAGGATGCTTTGCCACAGGATAAGAGAGGTAAAAAAAAAGAAGAAAAAATGATGTTAAGGAGGGTAGAGGTAAATTGAAAGTCAAGCATGGACAGAAAATGAAGAGTTGGTGTGTGTCTGTGATTGCTCGTTTGAACTGGGTTAAGGCTGTAGGCTATGCGGTAATCACTCTTTAAGTCTGTTAACTGTGGAGGCATGACCAAGTGATTTCTTACACACTTCGGATAATGAAATCAAATTGAGCCCAGTACTAATAAATTATTGCTACAAACCTGCTGCTTTATAATGTGTGTGCATTACCAACTTCTGCTTGACAATAAGTTTTCAGTTCAGGTAAAAAAAATAAATAAATACTTCAGACAACACACAGGAGGACAATATTTTAGGGAAACACTGCAATACTACTACTACTACTACTATGACTACTACTACGACTACTACTACTACTAATAATAATAATAATGAATGCGCAGGAGTATAATAATATAGACACACTGTAAAAATGATGATATAATGATAATAATAATGAATACACAGGAGTATAATAATATAGACACACTGTAAAAAATAAAATAATAATAATAATAATAATAATAAAAATAGGAATGCACCCAACATTTCCCTGTGTTCCTTTTACACAACAGTTTTGGATATTATTGAAAGCAAATAAAAATGACATTTGGAAAGTCATTCACATAATGATAATAATAATTATTATTAATACACAGGAGTATAATAATATAGACACACAGTAAAAAAAAAAATATAATTAATAATAATAATAATAATAATAATAATAATAATAATAATAGGAATACACCCAAAATTTCGCTGTGTCCCTTTTACATAACAGCTCTGGATATTATTGAAAGCAAATAAAAGTGACATTTGGAAACAATCATTCTTTTATAAAGTAATTGTTATGGAAAGAGCTTCTCCGCCACCCGCAATCCAATTAAAATCAAATTCAATTAAAAACAAGGGTGCAATTCAAAGCACACAAAAGCAGCATTGAGTCAAAACAACTCATTATATCACACAACTAAGTCAAATAAAATACATAGCTGGTATATGGTAATTAGGAATTTAAAATTCAGTGCCATTTTGCTGACTGCAATGACTTATTATTCACGGTCGATCAAAAAAACGCAGAGGTCCAGTACACCAAAAAAGGTCGAGAACCGGCGCTTTAGATGACCTCAACGGCGTGCGCCACTTTATGATACCGCATATGGCAACGATATTTCCAACAAAAAGACTATTTTTCCTAGCTTTCATGAATTTGATTGAGTTGCTTTCTTACATATAGTGTGAAAATGTCAATTGTGTCAGTAACGGGGAGCCAATGCAAGAAAATATTGCCTTCCGTGATTAATTTTGATCCATAATGTCAAGAAAAGCAGATCAGTGTCAAAGCGCTGACATTTCGAAATACGGTATAACTGTTAAGTTTTGCGCATGTCAAAATGGCTACAATACACCCACCGCTGTGCAAAAAAAATGGGGATTTTTGATATTTTGTCATTTAGTTTAGTAGTTGAAAATCATAACTAGATTTCATTAATGTAAGCCCATTTTTTGTACGTCTATTCACCGGATAAAAATATGTACAGCGTATTTATTCTGACAATATGTTGTATTGGCATGATTCCGAAATGATCCTCACAAGCATCTGTCACGTTTAAAATTTTCATATCACGCTTGTTGTTGCTGTAGAAAATGCCTCAGAACAGATGACATTTCTTTTAAAAGTTGACATTTTTAGAAATTTATATTGCTATATTTCTCAAAAGTAGTATGCTGACCTACAAGTTGAATTGATTGAAATGAATGAAATCTATATTCTCCATAGAAATTCCTATATTTCATTGAAAGCCCTGAGCCAGGGGTGTCAAACTCTTTTATTTATTTATTTATTTTTTTATTGTGGGGCACATTGTTGTCATAGTTTCTGTCTGTGACAGACAGTGAAGTCAAAAAAATGATAAGTGCGTTCGTCACGTACTTAGCTAGTTTTGAAATCACAGGCTGATAAAAACTGTTCAAAAGAGAAATTCGAAATGAAAAAAAAAATAATCTTGTTTATTCCCTCCAAAGTTTAATAGTTATAATGTTATAACGATGAACGTTATAATGATGTGTTTATTTCTTGTCTGGATTAGCATGCTTTGCTATCCATCTATGCAACCTATGCAGTGTACAATTGCTAGTAAAATATCGTGACTCCAGTCCTGGAGGGCCGGCATCCTGCATGTTTTCCAGTTTTCTTTCCCCAACGCACCTGATTCAAATGATTAGCTCATTAGCAGGCTGTGCAAGAGCTTTAAAATGATCCCAATCATTTGAATCAGGTGTTTTTGAGGGAAAGGGTTTGAAAACATGTAGGATACCGGCCCTCGAGGACTGGATTTTGACACCCATGTCTAATCCATCTTCCGTCAAGCTAAAACCGACCCACTGACCTATCACTTATCAATTAACTTCCAAACCATTTCCCTTCTCCCGCCCCGTCATCGGAAATCGGACACGCCAAGGTCACATGGTACCGAGCGGCGGTAATACGCTGACAAGTTCCCTTCTAACCTTCCCGCCATTAACAAGGCGAGAGAAGGACACCGCTTAGCATGCAGTCAACACCTGTCTTGCCCGCGGTCCTGTTTTCCCGCCGCTTCATCGTCAGCGTCTCTTACTGAGATGGGCGCAGCGTTCAAGAGCGAGGCTCTTTGTATTCCGCTAATCCTCCCGTACGGTTGCGAAGGGTAATGGGGGTTAACAAGAGCTTCGCTTACACGCACGCTGACTGACTTCCTCGGAGGCCGGTGGGAGAAGTACATATTTTGCATGCTATATAGCAGTGGTCCCTAACCTTTGATCGCCACGGATTGGTCAACGCCTTACGTTTATATCGTGGACCTGGGGGCGGTTACTTTAAAAGCGACATCATCCTTGGCACTATGTATGTAATATATGAAATATCAACGGGCCTGGAGACGCTTTTGGTGCTTACGTCGCGTGCGAAATGGAATTTCCCTCGCAGATTTTGCGTTTTGTGTCACGTTCTGCCTGAGTTACGTTCTGCTACGGGTTTTGTTGTAGAGATTTGGGGTTGTTTCTTTAGCCGTTTAGTTTGTATCGTTTCTTCCCCGCGTCTGCCTCACCTTTCCGTCCATTAGTTTTATCTTGTCCACCTGTCGCCTGTGCGTTCCTGCCCTTCCGTGTCACCCAATCAGCTTCCCCTGCCTGTTGTCTCTCCCAGCTGTTTGGCGTTGTCTTGTTAGTAGCCTCGCGTATTTAAGTTGCAGCCTTTTTTATGTTAGTCGTCGGATTATTGTACCTCGTCAATTCGCGTTCCCTGTGCCTGTGTACTCGCCCTCCATTCTTCCCATTAAGTCTCGTAAGTTATATTCCAATCCTCATTTATTTTGCTACAAGTTTTTGTCTTCTGCTTTTCCTGCCTTGTTTTATTATTAAAAGAGCATTTTTGTTTGAGCAAACCCTCTCCGTCCTCCTGCGTTTTTGAGTCCCTTACCCTCCACCGCCTCACGTCGCCATGCCACCACGTGACATTTTGTTGCGTACTCTGAGAAGCTCAAAATTTGGCTACTTGAATGCTGCACCTTACTGATGTTTGTTGCGTCAAATTCAAATAAACAACTGCAACGGTTTTAATCTTATATATCGTACGTAAAAGCGGGTTTCCGATTCCTTTTCTCACACATTTACACTCGTGGGTCAACCATTTAAGAGATCAGATGAGCCTTTAAAAATATAATTGACCACTTGAATCATCTCCTAGAAGTCTTGTCCCAACCTCATGGGAGGATTTCAGCATAGATCATTTCAATAAGTCTGGGTTAATAAAATGTGTGGACTTTTACATAAATTCTGCGTTTGGGCTGGTCATAGCACACATCTCTAGAACTAGCAGGGGAACTCTGCTCAATATCTCTGTCACATACAATTGTAATTGTGTGGGGCAATGGTGGCAGGGCCACAGCATCTGTGTTTGGATATTGCTGGGCTAGATTTCCCCAGAGTGTGGAAGAGCATAAAAAAGTCTCTTCAAGTCCTTCTGCCTTCTCAAGATTCGTCCCGCTGACTTGTTCTCGTTGTCGCACCTTTTGGGGCTGTGGCAAGATGCCAAATCTCATTTCCCACTCTAATGCAACAGATGGATTATTTGAAAAGAAAGACAATGCGTGTAGTACTGGATATATAATATCCCTGGAGGAAGATTTGAAGAAGCTTAACTCATTCACGGCCAGCCCAGGAAACACGGATCTCCGACATCCATACTGGCTGCGAATGAGTTTAAGGGACAGTGTGTGAGATTTAGACTGTTTTTCATTCAAAAGAAATAGATTAGATGATTGTAAATTTCAAAAATGTGCAAATAACTGTGTTCCTAATGACCAACAGTATGTTTTAAATATAATCATAGGTCGAGTTGTCATTAAATTATATCACACTTCTCCGGAGGCGGCCATGATTGTTATAGCTACGGACAATGGTAAATGCAGCACCTGCAGCCCCTCCTGCTGTCCGTAATGAAAAAAAAATCTTACACACTGTCCCTTTAAGGCTAGGTGTTGAATTTGCTGTTTAATTGCCATCATTTTTTTGCAGTCATAGTTACGGTGTTATGTTTTTAATCACATTAATCGCATTTGTATCTCTCATTTTGCGCTTTCTGTAATATATCCGTGATTATCAGGTGTCGGAATGCGGGAGGACGCCGGATGCCCGGAGATAACCCACACAGGCATGGGGAGAGCATGCAAACTCCACATAGGAAGCCGTTGGTTCAGTCTGTCGGCTTCTTTTATTAAAAATAATGCTGTAATAACATCAGCTAACTGCTGTTAGCTGCAACAGGCACTTGATGGTGTTTGTATGACTGGGAATGAAAAGGGGCTAAGCATCTATTTAACGAAAGGCAGCTAATAAAGTCATATTGCCTTATTTCTAATTTCTCATGCTCTCCATCTATTTTCAGTTGCATGACACGCATTCGCACGTTCATTTGAACACATCCTTGTGAAGAGGGACCATCATTAGCTCCAACTCTTTAGCATATCGACACGGCGGTGCAAAAGCAGTCAATGCTAATATCCTATCCCACTCCAGTAATTATAAAAACATTAAGTCTGACACTGCAGATTTTAATTTTGAATAACAATAAACCTTTGTCCAAGTTTCACCTTCTAATAACCTGGCAAATTATGACTGAGAGAATCATAATCAGCTCCTCGGTTCAATTGCTTAATTACACCGGCTGCGCTTTTCCATCATCTGTTAGACGCCCCCTCCCCGATTGGATGACAACACACAAGAGGGAAAATTAAGTCAGCGACAAGATGGGATTCAGCTGGTCCGTTCCAAGCGGCGCCGATGTAAAACGCAGCCAATTGCGGCCGCTCCGTTAGATGCGAGTGCCATAAAACTTAAGTATTCCCATAAATGAATTCATCGTTGGCTGTGTCCGTGCAATTTGGGGAAAATGATACCTGTTATATTCCCTTTTGACAAAGCCGTGTCTCGCCACATTAATGCACTGTCAATCAAAATCCAAAACGGAACGACATTTGGACACACCAAGATTTTCTGTTCCCATTAATCAAAAATAGGTAATCAACTATCATAAGCTTGATTAGTTCCAATTGTGATATATTATTTAATAAATACATTTACTCTAATCACAATAAAAAGGGTAACAGGCTCGCAAATCTGTCCTAATGTTAGCTTTTAACAGAGTAGAAGCTATGTTGTTTAGCTAGCTTTTATTGCTGACCAAGAGGAAAGAAAATAAGAAGGGTCGATATGAAGTATGTATTATTTGAAATGTTCTGTTTATTAAAGGGATAGTGTGTGAGATTTGGACCGTTTTTCTTCACGGCCAGCAGGAGGTGCTGCAGGTGCTGAATTGAGCTATGACCCTTTAAAACAAAAGTTCCCACAGTTGCAAGAGACAGCAATGAAACAATGATACCAAATAAAATAAACTTAAAGTCCGATTTTTATTTGAAATTTTATTTGATGAGAGAAAAATGCCATTTTAGGGGGTGCATCAGACTTATCTACTATATTTAAAACTATTTCCAAGCAATCTTTCTTAGCTTTATATGTTTTTTCGTTTATATTTAGTCAAGTGTTTTATTATTTTGTACGTGGATTATTTCATATTGGATGGCTGGGATATAAAATGTCATCTAATTCTAGAATTACTCACAATATATCCAAATAATACATGCGCAGTAATGTAATAGTTTTTCCCTCTCCGGGCAGCCAAAAAGTTTAAATTGTATTTCCGTATGAAAAAGGTGATTAGTCAACCTCAGACTTTGTACACTAGCGATGTTGGTAAAGATGCTAATGCTAACAATGCTAACTATACATAAAACGGAGGGCCCTGGCATTTAATTTTGGAGTTCCTCTTCGAAACGTCTCGCTAAGAAAAATAGCCCATCATAAAAGACCCAACGATGCTCCCCACAATTTGGTTATAAAATTGCAAAAAAGCTAAAGCGACAACCAAGCATAAATAAAGTCATAAAAGATCAGAGACGCGCGCGAGCGGGTTAAACGTCAATCTGCGCTTTGCTCGTCAAAGTCAAAGGCACTCAAAAGGTGAACTTCATCCAACTCCTTGCGATAATTGGCCAATAAAATAAAACACTAACAAAAGCTTTTTCTGGCCCCGAGGGGGTAATTAAATACATGAAGGAGAGTTCCAATCTCTTCTGACTGATGATATGAAGGGTACATAATGAAGACTAATATGTCGTTTATAAATAGCTGGTGGGTGGATTGGATGTCATCCGACCTGAGTGTGCAGTGTAGCGTGGCGTCGACGTGCCAGGCTAGTAAATGTCTGCCGTAGCAGGATAGTTGCATCATTTGTTCATAGGATATTCTAGACCTTTTTTTTTTATTTCATAACTGACGTCTCTACGCCTGACATGCTATCAAAAAACTGGAAGATGACAGTAAGGTGTATAAAATACGGAAAGAAAACTAAGCACAAGAACGCGTGTGTGCCTTGATGTGGATTATACACGACTTTTGATTCCAAATGTCTTTTTGTTATTAGTCCGGACCAAAAGCGAGGCAAATGATAATATATGGAACTAACAGTCAAGCGCGGGGAATGAAAGAGGGCTTCAAATTAAAGTGATGCTTCTTCTGCGCGTAATTCTTTTCCAGCCCCATAATTACCGTTTGTGTACTTTCAGCGGTCACGAGAGCTTGACTTTCTTCGGTCAAGGTCGGAAACCCCAACGGTGAATCTCGTGTTAATATGCAAACTGGGAGCTGTATCAATTGCAAAAGGGCTCTTGTGTAAATGGCAATGAGAAAATGTGAGGCGGATGAAATATCCACAAATACGTTTGGCTAAATGTACATAGTGAGTGTTTAAATGAACATACTGATCTCGTGCGTTTGTGTGGGTTTCGTATGTAAGTATATGTTGTGTTTCTGAACAGTTATTTCCAATAAAAGAAGCGAGCAGACTGAACCAACGTGCGAGTCCATCCATATTCACGCACAGGTGTATTAGAGAATACGGAGGGTATTCCATTTGACTTGTTTATTAATGACGGTCTTTTGGCACTTGGTGAAACACGGATGCTGCTCAACTTCGGGTTGCTTATGGTACAATGAACTCGAACCGCGTGGCGAGGGAATGAAAAAAACAATTGATTTGGGCCCAATCAACACTGGCGAGGTGTTCACTGTCTGCTCACAATGTAGGAAATCTGAAACGCTTAACGCGCAGCAAATATATAACTGAACGGATATGAACACAAGAAAATATGAAGAGGTGTTTATGATGTTTCCAAAGTTTTGGTGCGTCTTATACACCGAAACACAGAAAGTACCAGAATTTGACCCCCAAATTAAGGGGGTGTCTTCTACACCGGTGCGTCTTATATTTGGGGAGTTACAACTGTCATTTGGTAAAATATTATAAAACAAAATGTTCTGAATATTTATTCCAACAGTATTTGTTCTCATATTTCCCTAAAAATGGGTGAAAATATCATTATTGAGATGTTTAAGAACATTCAAATCAGACCTTTACTGTAATGGTCGATTGCCTGAAAATAAAAACAAAACATGCTGTTAAATAACAAAACATGCCATTAAATAACTAATAAATAAGTTTAACCTTTGATTTTGTGAAATGTCTTGACTTTGTCTCCTTGTTTGCTCGTTGACAATATTGCAACAACTTTTTTAAAAAACAAATATGAGTTGTTCAACATTTTTTTTACTAATGTGGACGCCGATACAGTGCGACGATAAATACCCTAGCTAATTGTAATATCTGCACTCCAAACCATAATGCACCAAAAACACTTTACCAACTGGCAGTAAACAAATTACTTGAAGAAAAAAAAAAGTTTCAAGGTGACTTCAGAGAACAGATCGAAGATCCACCACTAGGGAGATCTCCATGGACTGTTGTCCGGTCTGTCAGGGACCGCAAAGGAAAAAAAAACAAACAAAAAAAACATAAACAAAAGCGTAGCTGCCAAGATGCCCAATTTTTGTTGGATTTTCATCCTTCATACCGACATTAAACTAAACTAAAACCCAATCGTAACTAATGAGACACGTTCCACCCCTGATGAATCCTTTCTCAGTCAGAACTTTCTCAACCAGGTCTTGGATATGATCCCGGTAGATTTTAATGTTGTCCTCTTAATAACGTGAGTGTCTCTCCATTAACGCCGATGTCCAAAAATCCATTTGGCATTCTTCCCTTCAGTGTGACAGATTTATGAAGAGTAATTCCGCAAGTGAAACTGCAGTAAAGCAATTTCCCCATGAGTGATGGCATACCTTCTACTGCTACAACGCAACGCACTTTCATTAATTCACACTGCCATTTAGGCATTGGCGTGCCAAAGAAGCGCGCGCACGTACAGTAGGTCCATTAGTTTTCTGGTTCATTATTTTCTGTTTTCTAATTTACAGGAGTGCGGTTGAAACCGAAGCGAACGCGATATAAAGGATTTATCCTGTGGTAACAAACGCTAGGCGTCCCTCATTAGCTGTGTCAGCAATAGGTGGCTGCTGGCATGGTTGCGGGGCCGGGCCGTCCGAGGGTCGGACTGGAGGATAATCAAAAGATATAATGACACAAGGAATGTCCCTGAAGCGCAGTCGCTGATGGGGGGGAAAAGGAGCGCTGCTCGCTATCACATGCAGAACAGGGAGGACATACGGATATAGACACGGGAAAACAGGAGAGGAAAATGCCCCTCGGGCAATTCGGCAACGAGAGCGGGAGTTGAGCGGCTGGAGAAGACGGCGAGGCTGGTCAATAAAGTGATAAAACACAAGGAAAAAGTGTGAAGGAAAACATCAAAGGAATATATCACGCTCATGTCTGCTGTGCGAATGCTTGCCGGGAGTTTGATCAGGAATCATGAATGGCTCACTCCAGAGAATTACAGTTCCTTCCTGACAAAATGGATGCCGATTTTTCAAAGTACTACCTTACATTCCGCACTTTAAGGCGCGCCGCATTATAAGGCGCACCTACAACGAATGGTCTACTTTTTTATTTCGTATATAAGGCGCGCAGGATTATAAGGCGCACCTCAATAAACGACCCCCCTTCAACGAATGGCCTATTTTTTCATTTCGTATATAAGGTGGACCAGATACATACCGTGCATGTGGAATTTGCTTTTTGTATTATGAAAGGCAGAGACAGAAAATGGACCAAAGCCAGCAACGACCAAGGGCTATCAGATCAAATCTGATTAGATACGTATTGTTATGTTGAGGGTACAACAGATGTGCAAACAAAGTTAATGTCTCGTCACCTCACTAGACCACTGAACAATAGATAACGGCCTCAATTTCCATTTGTCTCATTTGTCGATCTCATATTTGTTTGTTTCAAACCGCACCGTGGAGGTTATTCTCCACCGGGGACGAGCACATTCGGAATGAATGATAATCATGCTGGAAAGCAGCTTTGAATTATTTGGGTTTTGCTCGTCAGCATTCACTGATGATTGGCTTTGTAATGCAGAGAATCTTTTCCCGCTATTCTAATAGAAAAAGGAGAAATTGGCATTTAATTTTGGTAAGGGTAAAATGGTAACGGTAAAAGGTAAAGAACGGCAAAATCTTGCATGAAATCACCGTCATGCAAATCATCTCACAGAATAGAATAAGGTGGTAAAATTTGGAGTAGGATTGTTGTCAAAAAGACGTGTTTTAACAATCCATATGATGATCCTAATTTGGGTTGACCTTGACTCGTTTTCGTATGAGTACGACTGGAAATTGAGCTGATTTTACGAATTGAAACCTTGCAAGGTATTTTGAATATGTTGATTGAACCGCAACAATAAATAATATAAACATCTGTATTCGTAATTAATTCATTTTTACTTCGTAATAGGATTCCGTTTCAGCATTCTCAGCAAACTCAACACAATTCTGAGCGGCACTCATACCGATCGTTAAACACGCGTACGTGCTTTCGAAAGCGATCTTACTCCATAGTAAAATGTCACGACAAGCTTCTACGTACGTTCCCTTCTTAAACACTGTAAGTCCCAGTTTCAAGCCGAAGGCATTAAAAGTTCCCCATCAATCATGCCTGCCCTTAAAATGAAAGATGTTAAAATAATAATGGATGATCAGGTGCGCTGCTGTGCTTTTGCTAAGTATGCCGCCATAAATCATCAATAGACCAGCCGATCCCAAACAGGCATAAAATACATCATATCCTTTTTATGTACCCTGTCGTCACGCAACATGCCTTTCAAAGGAACTAACCTTGGCTTTTTTTTTTTTTTTTGCAGGGTACTCATTGTCCTTACAATCCTTTGTGTTCAATAGTACAACATGCTCCGAGGGGACTTAAATAAGAGTGAATACTGTTTTCTTTTAAGCCCTGCAATCCTGCTACAGTTCAAGTCAGACAGCCATGTGTCCTTGATTTAGCAGAGATTCCTTGACAAGTAGTTGATCTGGGAGAAAGCTGAACGCCCTCAAATTCTCGATCGCATACGGGAAAGCGTTTTCTTTCTATTTTAAAGTCTAAACGCATTAGAAATGTTGAGATGCTAACGGCGTTTCCCCAAATGAAGAGCAGATGAGATATTTGACTGCCTGTATGCAATATTGTGCTGCCTTCTTAGGCAAAACATTGACTGCAGTATCGATGATGTCAAAATATAGAAGCTGTAACAACAAAATTGTGCAGCAAAACTTTCTGTTTTTTACTTTTCAGCTCAGACTCGGTTGTTATCACGGGTGAAAGTTAGGTGGGGTAGTTCTATTTCACACTTGTTCCATAAATTGACACCTTGAACACACATTTGGTTTACCGGTGGATTGCCCCCTGGTGGCTACTAAAAAAAAATAAACACACTAGCAAGCCATATTGGATTATATGCCGCAGCTCAAATCATCAGAAAAATTTGACATATGCAAATGTTTAACAATTTGTGCAGGTTTGTGCGTTCTGATTCATTCTCATGTGCATCCTTCTGAAACTTTTTCCAATCTCCACAAAGTTTAGCCAGTGACCTTGTCCATGCCAGCTCTAAGAAAAGTCCTGTCACTACGATACGCCAGAATTATACAAAGTCACCGTTCTGTTGGATGCAACGGAAATGTTTTCGTAGCCTCGCATGGATACGTGCCTCTGCAAAGTCTCTGAGTTCCTCAGGCACTTACATCAGAATCATGACATGCTTTCTGCCCTGATTTGCTTTGTCAGCTGCGAGGCATGCGGACTCCAGTTAAGATGGGCAAACATCACAAATAAAACAATGCTAAAGCCATCTCCCCCCCGAGGGAGGTATCTTTTAGTACATTTACCAAAAATGTTGCCACTGTAGAACCTCTCAGGGCCATCAAATTCATTCCTGTACACTGGTTGACCTCTTTTATTCTCACACACGGGCCCAGGAGCAGACGGGACACAGAAGTGGAAAAGTACAACGTTTTTATACACAAAAACCCCACATAACCGCAATGTGGATTACTAGACTCCGAAACTTGACTCGGAACACACTCGGAAAGTACGTTGATACTACTTTTGAGAGAATGACTTCACGTTTTGACAACGTGTAGCTGAAAAACTAGAGCTTAAATAGTCAGACATCACTCATATATTACATCATAAACCAAACCACAGGACCATGGCAACTGAATGGCAACAGATACATCGAGAAACAAACCAGTCGCCACAGTAAACCGCCAGCGCCTTTATGTGATAAAGGGTATAACTTCATCAAAAACGACAGGAGGTGACAATTGAAAATGCATGACCAGAGGAATTGCCTAGCAACTGATATCACAATATATATGTTCATAAAACAATTTATCCCCACAGGAAATAAAGGATACAGAAATAACAGGTTTAATATGTTGCTTATAAAATCAGCGCCTGTAACTTTTAGCTGCGACTGCTCAGCTATGGAAAACGGACGAATGGATTCATGCTCGATAGGCACTGCCATCGATTCCAGAATTCATCAAAATACAATTTTTTTTTTTGGTTAACTCATTCATTGCCAGCCCAGTAAAAACAAATCTTATATATATATATATATATATATATATATATATATATATATATATTCCATGAAATAAATATGAAGCAGAAAATCAATAGCATGTTAGCAGTGCGTTGTTCTTCCTTTGAATCCACTTTTCGCGACTGTTCAATCACACCTCACAAGCACAGGGTTGCTATGGCAACCAACCAAGAACTCCTATGGCGCAATTTCCCTCTACTCAACATGACATGTAAAGACAGTAACCCTGAAACCATTGCACAGGCTGTTTTATAGGATGATGACCACTAGTACAGTAAGTGCGATTAGGCGTATCGATCCGGATTTTTACGCTCCTGAGCAAGTGCTCGGAAACTGAGGGCGTGCGTTCAGAAGTGGGCTCTTTCCCTTCTGTCTGGGCTCCTGGATGTCCGCTGATCATGGGGGAAGCGAGACTGAGTGGAACCAGCCCATGGTGCCAGGCGATTGGCAGAAGGCCCTTTTACTGCTATCTCATTTCACGATAACCGAATGAACATGGCTTCATTAACATGGAACTGGAGCCAGCAAGCTCTTCTGTAACCACTTAGAACATTTACAACTTACATTACAAACGGTATCGCCAGCTAATCGCAGGTCGCATGGTTTCGGAATGCGGGAGGAGGTCGGACCCTAACCTTAACCCTAACCCTTCATAGGTCATTACTTAAGTTACGTCCTTGTATTACTAAACCGGTGATTCTCTCCAGATATCATTTCATGAGATCATTTGCGTAAGATGAATCAACCGCATCAGGTCAACATGATGATTGTTAATAGCAATTAGTGACTGCTATGCTAAGTGCTGGCTTCTCTCTGCTGTACGGCATTCTCTTGAGAGAATCCGTGTCGGAAGTCAGGGTGAGGATGGATATATTCATGCATCCATATCTAAAATTATTTTGCATTTGCTTTGTCTAACCTTGACATTACTCATCTGCCTCACAGCTCTTTAGTTCCACAGAAAGAAAAAAAAACTGTAGTGTACTGTATGTATGTGTGTGTAGACGAGAGTCTATAATTGGAGGTCCTCAGTGGTCTGGGCTGAGAGATTTTGACATTGAGAGGTTGTACATTAAGTTTGTTTTTTTGTGACAAGGGTAATATTGTTTTATCAATAAGCCAAATATGCATTTTCTTTCATTTTTTACGTCTTTCTATCTGGTCTTGTTATTCGAAAAGGGAAAAAAAAAAAACATGTTTTGACAGAATGAAGGACATCTAGATGATCGTCATCTAGCGTTTTTCATTTCCTGGTTAAAAAAAAATGATTTGTGCTTTTATAAAAAGGAAGGCAATTTTTGCATCAAGAGCATTGTTAAAATCAGAGTTATCTCCGCCCGTTTCGTCGGATTGAAGGCAGAATAACGTTTAGCCGCTACACGGTTTACGCAAGAAATATATACCACGTTTATATCAATATGGGGAAAGGTATAAAAAAAAAAAAAGCACTTTGTCAAAGCTATTCACTCTCATCTTTTGGGTACCGAGCCATAGTTGAAGCCTCTGCGGAAGGAATCTTACAGGCAGGAAATGATGAAAAAGAATTAATTTGACCTTCCCTTGCGGCGAGAATAAGCAATGAAAAAAGAGGGAGGAGCCAGTGGAGAGCAGCGAGAGGACGGATGAAGTCAAGGGAACCATAAGGGCTTTCGTAGAAGCCGCGGTCCTGAAGGGAGAGTTGGGCTAATGAGAGCTCTGGGTTGGCCGCGCTCAGGCACAAGTCATCTGATTCACGGAAAAGCCCAAAGGAAGAACAGGAGTCACATTGAGCGCCTCCCATCTTTTCAATCCAGTCTTTGGAGGAAAAACAGACTGGATAGAGTATAATCCACTTCAGGGCAACACATACAATATGTTTATTTACAAAGAATATATCAATTGGAATTGCTGCTGGAAATAGATGTCTGAATGATTAGCGTATTTTTGGGACTATAACCGGCGACTTTTTCATCGTGATTTGAGCCCTGCGGCTTATAGTCCAGTCCAAAAATTGTATTTATAAATTCATGATCGTATATGTTATTTATTTGCAGTGTGTGTTCACTAAAATAATCTATCAATTAAACAACGGGAGACAGAATGCTATCAAAGTATTGATTTCCAGTTTGAACTGCTATTTAACTCTGCAGTATGCTCTTGGTAATATCCATCCATCCATTTTCTATAATGTTGGGACTAAATATGCAGGCATGTTCAGTCTGTTAAAGAGAGGATGTTGCAGTTGGTAGACAATGAAAAAAATATTTTCATTTAAAAGTTTCACATTATCAACATATGCCTGCGGCTTATAGTCCAGTGCGGCTTATTTCGTGGCAAAAGATGTTTTTTCGCTCAATTTTTGTGCCGCAGGTTATACACCGGTGCGACTTATAGTCCGGAAAATACGGTACGTGAGTATTATGACAAAGGTAGCAAATATATGACCAAAGCAAACAAACGTTTCCCCACCATTTAAAAAGTAAATCGTAAAAAAATACATCAAGAAAAGTTTCATATTACCACCGTATAACTGCAGTTTATAGTCCAGTGCGGCTTATCCGTGTCAAAGATGTTTTTTCACTCAATTTTTGTGCCGCGGCTTATACGCCGGTGCGCCTTATAGTCCGGAAAATACGATACATGGGCATTATGACAAAGGTAGCAAATATATGACCAAAGAAAACAAACTTTACCCCACCATTTAAAAAGTAAATCGTAAAAAAAATACTTCAAGAAAAATTTCATATTACCACCGTATACCTGCGGCTTATAGTCCAGTGCGTCTTATCTGTGGCAAAAGATGCTTTTTCGCTCAAGTTTTGTGCCTCAGCTTATACATCGGTGCGCCTTATAGTCCGCAAAATACGGTACATGAGTATCATGACAAAGGTAGCAAATATACGACCAAAACAATCTTTTCCCCAACATTTAAAAAGTAAATCGTACATATTGAAAGGAATTTACATGCGATTTGTTTCCCATTTGTCTGTGTCACTCTTAACGAGTCTTTGCTCGGGTAAATGAAGCATAAATACTCCCGCCATGTCTACATGCGCGGATTAGAGTGCCATACTCTGAAAAGCACTTTGGTGGGGTGCCGTCAGCTGTGTAATTCAAGTAGCTTCTGAGATAGATGACTTCACAAGCCGGTTAATAGCGCATTTATTAGCACCGGGTCGCAAACGGCAAAATGGTCCCGAGCATGAAATTGAACGCAGAAAAAGTTGAAAATTGGATTCCTTTTAACGAGTAAAATAGTGCAACACTTCACCGACTTCCCATTGCAGTTAATTAAGAGTGAGTGTGCGTAGCCGTTAAAGATCTTTGCACGCACTTTTTTTTTTTTTTTGAACGTGTGTAAAACCTTCTGTGACAAAACACAATAATCCATCATATGCCCGAGCTGTCGGATGTTTGATGTAAATCTATAACTCCATTCCGTTTTCCCCTGACATCTTGTCTCAGGTGAAGAAATATTGTTGTTTCTTTCAAAAGATACAGGTTTAATATTAACAGTACAGCTCGTGGGGCTATCTAAAAAAAATCAGACCTGAGAGGGCAAAAAAAAAAGATTGTCGAGACAGAAAGTGCGTCCTTTTTCTCATGAGACAAATGTTTATTGCTTCCTGTTACATATCGATCCCTGTTATTACAATGTCTTTTCATGCGTTTTTGCTTTTTTGAAATGTTTTTTGAAGTAAGTTTTCATTTCCTGAGAAGCAAATGAAACATCCATGGCATACACATATGACAAACGTCATATTTTGAAGTAACAAAAGCCCTCATATAAATTGTAATTGTCATTTTTCATATTTCACCATATTGAGTCTAGTCTTTTTAGTTTTGCATTTGTTTGGGTGCATTATCACTCAAATATCATCTGTATAATAATAATAATAATAATTTAGAACGTGTACCCCATCGCCATATCCCTTGCTGTTTTTTTCTACTTCACGTAAAACTTGGAAGCTGTTGATGTCCTGAGTTTGTTTGTGAAGTCTCAATTGATTGTGTCCTCACAGACTATCACGAGAAGCGTCCTGTCTTTGTTGTCTTTGAATAGCACTGACATGGGGACATGGGGAAATCTAATTATTTCCCTCCCGTGGCCCAGTAACCCTTAAAGGTTAATCACTGTCCGTCTAGCCAGCTCCGTCTGGGTACACTGCAGTAATTACGACGTTTTCGTGCTCCTATGTCATGATGGATAAGAGACGTGGTCTCTCCTCCTCATCGTTGCCGTAGAGATGTTGCTGCTTTATTTATGTTCCAAAACCACAAACGTAATCAGAAACACTGTGTTTAGACTAATGGGGCTTTATAGAATATATTAAAGTCAACAAAATTCGGAAATTGACTTCCCCTTTAAAGTTCAGGCAGCAATGCAATTTAGTTTTGGTAAGCCAATAATGCCGTGCCCTGTTTGCTTAGTAGAACGTATCTAATTTGGAAATAAAGCTTCATGAATACGCTTCAAAAAAAGGCCAGTCGTGTGACTAAAACAAGTAAAATACAGTGGGCCACCTGGTTACGAGATTAATCTGTTTCGCTGTTGGGCTCGTAAGGCGAATTCGCCGGGCAATCCAAACCAATGTTGAATAGCTAATCCGTTTAGAACCCCAGGTAAAAACGTCAAAATTGGACATATGTATTAAAACTTGGTATCAAAATAGTATTGTAAGTGCTATGTATATAATATACATGTATACAATCAGAAAACATCATCAATAGAAAATATAGAAAGGATTTATTTAACTTTGAGTGGCGCTAGTTATGCCCATATTCACCTAGGCTAGGCTAGCTTCGTATTTCTTGATTATCTCCAGCATCGTTTCCATATAAATCATCTTCTTACTTCTCTCTTTAACATCACTAGCAATTTTGGGACCCGTGGCTAACCCTTTCAACTTTGAATCAAGCAGTAAAATGCACTATAAATACACTTTTGGAACCACTCGCGAAAGAAGCTTTACCGTTCCGTCGTTTTGACAAACGAGTGAGGCCGACCAATAGCAGACCAGCATCCCCGTCATGTGACGGCAACAGAAATGAAATGCAATTACCTAAAAACGCCAGCAGATGGAGGCAAAACAACACAAATACAGCCAACCCTCTAGGGTCATGACAGTTGTTTTTGTCGCAAAGCGGGGCAAAGACCTTAAAGAGGAGAGAGTATTCCACATCGCAACATGAAAAAAAACGTAAGCCAGGGACGCTGTAACACGGGGTCCACTGTACCTGGCAAGTTTATGGTTAGAATACACAATTTTGGTTTTGCGTTTTACTATTAAAAGTTGTTAAAGCGGCAAAAACCTCCCACGTAGTTTTTTCCTATTTTCTGTGCGATTTTATTTTTTTAAATCTGGATTCCTTTTCTCACCATCTTTCTGCCTGACATGCATTTTCTTCCCACCTACCTTCCTGTTTCCCTCTCCGCTCGATCTTCTCACCCATCTGTCTTCTCACCTTTTTTTTTTATCTCCCTCCTTTTGATGCCTCATCACTACCCCCCCACCGCCATCTCATTTCCCTTCTCTGGAGTTCAAATCCCAAGTGGTTCCGACTCTTTTCGCCCGGAGCAAGAGCTCAAGGTGGGGGTGCCCTGGGCATCAGAATACACTGTTTTGCTCCAATCCAGTTCTTGTATTATTTAAAAAAAAAAAACGTCTTTCAAAACGCAGGGAATTATGTGCTCTCATTTCACCTGGGGATGAGCTTTACATACAGTATCTCTAAATCAAAACAAAGCTTATTGTAATCTGACGAGGTTGGAAAGTCGTCGTGTAACTTTGCACATGCACTTTTACTCTGTAGACACAACTCAGGCACCTGAACCTCTCAGTTGTTCTTTCAAACTCCAAAACTTTTCCTCGCATTTGTTTTTCACTTCTAGAGGCCAAGTTTATTTTTTTTTTGTTAAGTGTGCTCAAGGTGATGGCAGCAGGGGCGAATTTAGCAGCCGTGAGCAAAGCTAATAGAAGAGGGCAGCTTAGGAAATTGGAGAGGAGCGGGCACAGGAATCAGAATTACAAGCTGGCAGCAGGAAAGCGAGGATCAGGGATGGAAAACTACCTATTTATTGTGGCACACCTCAAAGAATGACACAAGCTGAAAAAATACATAGCGTGGAATAGGGATGCAAGGGATTCAAGCGCGGCAATAGACTGACAAAATCAAGAGACCCCTTGACACGGTTTCAGAACTTCTGTGCAGTCATAAATACCAATTATGCAAGCCTCTGATCATTTTCTACCAAAAACTATGGTGGAGGAGGTTTCATAATCATTTGGATTCGTCACCCCCTGTGGGCTTTATAACGTGCAGCTACTGCCATGACTACAGATGGCAAGTATAGAAATGAAGCTCTGTGAAAATGCGAAAGTGTAAATATGCACGATATAACTAAATATCAGCATAAAAGTTGACCTTGTGTGAGGAGTTGAAGGGTCCTAACTTCCTCCCGGACGCGGAGCTGCAGGACTTGCTGCAGGATGTTCTGCCTCTCACCTTCCTGCATGATACCCATTCGTTCCAGCTTTCGGTCCGTCAGTCTCATCAGAGCTCTTCCTAATGAAGAAATAATAAAGTTATGGTAAGACAAAAACTTGTCAGGAAGAAATTAACTATATGTGTGTGTAGCGGTATGCAGCTGACTACATTGTATAATCGAGCAAATAAATAAATATCGATAAAAAATACAGATAAAACAACAAACAGAAACAATGGTGCTAATAATACCGTGCAAAATATTAGTGCAAAATAATATTTATACGTGCAGCAAGAGGCAGATTAGTGCGTGAGAGATTTGTTGGCAGCAGTTCAAACAGATGGTTTTGTGGGTGTGTCTTGTCCTTGTCCGCATCGAGTAATATTTGAAGAAAGATCAAAGACTTGATCAAAATGGCTCCCTTTCTCATGAATCTTCTTGCAACTTGGAACAACCCGAGTATGTTTAACAGTCTTATATGACTACGCGGACTTATTTTTTTTTTTTTTTATATGCAACCAATCTGAGTTATTAGTTCTTAGTTTATTTTTTAGAAGATGGCAGAACCGGTTTTATGGGTAAGGTTGTTCAGTCACATGAAGAGATTTTGTGTATTCAAGATTAAAAATGACAAAGTTAGACCTTAAGATGCATTTTACAATATTTATTTACCGATAGCGAAGCAAGCTTTAACACAGAGTAGCATCCAAAACGTAACAATTCAATCCGCAGCGGTCTAAACTCTTTCGAGCGCCCTTCCAGTTGAAAATACCGTAGCATATGTCAACCTTTCGTTTCTCTGCGCCGCTCATCAAAAAAACATTTTGTACACGGTGTGAAAGCATCCGGTAACCGTGGTAGCCATCTTCACTGACCGAGCGGCACGGTACTGCACTAAGTGACGTGCGACTGGGAAAGAACAAAGACCTTTTGAAGCCCTGTAGTGTGATCCGGACCACCCTTCATTAAACTACCCATCTTACTACAGCAACTATTAATTATTCACGAAAGACACGTGACATCAAACGTCAGTGTGTTGCATAAGCAGACTTGTTTTGCGCTTAATACTCTCTGTATGTGTGTGAGGATTCGAATTGTTAAGGCGGTAATGACTTTCACACTGCACAGCGGTTGATTTTTTTTTTTCTTTTTAAACATGCATGACATGGATATTCTGTTTCCAATTATCAAAACAATAAGGTCAGGTTATAGCTGTTGGTGTATTTACTGTCAGTAACTAATTTATCCCAATGGCTTGATCTTATTAGAGACATAACACTTTTGTGGTGATTATAGCATAGACTAGAATATGTGTATTTAAGTAATTTATGCCTAGCTATTACTTTATAAAAAGAGTCCGGGTCTTGTAATTAGCACAGATTAGAAACTAATATGTAATTATGCTGTAATATGCTTTAATGCATTTTTAATTACATCTGGGTGTCTCTGTTAAGGATTGGCGGTAAAGGTCGAGGGAAATGAAGCAAAAGGATGGCTTGTGTTGATTTCTTTAGAAGGGATATCAAAATCTCGGAAGTTATTTCCATTACAAATGTGCATTATCGTCTGAAAAATGCAGTGTAAAGCGTACATCCAGAAAATTTATTTTAATCAGTCAAACAGCAGCAAATCTTAATTTGTTTGTATATGACCATGTGCCCGTAAACAACCAGCCATAGTTCAAATGTATGGTTTTTTTTTTTTAATTCAGTGTATAATTTATTTTCCCATTTTGCATGTTAACAGAATTTCAAACTACACGAAAACTAATGCTATTTAAAAGGATTGAATTAGGGCCCGTTTTCGGTGCTAAGTTCATTAATTGTTGTCGTGTAGGCAAACTGAATTACTTGGAACGTTTTACAGCATAACATTAGCTCTTAATTGCAAGTCGGAATGTGTGCGTGTTTGTGTGTGCGCATGCATGCACGCGTGTGCCACAATACATCGGATTTTTTTTCCCCTTAACATCATTACACCTGAATAACAAACCAAGGTTGTTATCTTAATAGAACGTTATGAAGCTGAGCTCCATTTGTCCAATCCGCCGGAATCTCCTGAGGAATTATGCGCAAATGAGACACCTTTTATCATCGTGTGACTTTCGTCCAAGGGATGAGCGCTAAACGCTGTAAGTCCGGCGAGCTCTTGTGTGGCCATTTGCGGGGACGGGTGATTGGCGGGAGAAATGCGGTCAAGTCGGGAGATTTCGGGGGAAAAATGGCTGATTGGGAGTCACGCAGGAAATGGGATTGAAAATCGCTTGTCTCACAGAAATGAGGAGACTTGGTAAGTGTGCTAACCGTCATTGGCTTACAGCTATAGAAATTTGCCAGTAAAAAAGTAAATCAATAAACTTCTGGTTGACGATTAAAAACAATTGACATCAATCCACCTCGCTCTGGCTTTACTGTTTGGAGTTTGCATGTTCTCCCCGAGCCTGCGTGGGTTGTGTGGGGACACTCCGGTTTTCTCCCACACATCAAAAATATGCTTGCTAGGTATATTGGACATAATAAATTGTATAATATATATATACAGTATATATATTATATATACACGTGTGTGTGTGTGTGTGTGTGTGTGTGAGTGTTAAAGGCTATACTACGCCCTGCCTGAGCAAAATAACACACTAAAGTTATGTAACGCAACTACAAGGGCAACCAAGTGTGAAGGAAAGCCTCCCTTGATTGTTGTTGCTGTGGCATCAGTAAGCTAAATAGTGCACAGGAAGTTGTTTTAAATGGGTTTCAAAATAAGAGCAGTGACAGAAAGTGCAGCTGTCTTAATCCTGCTGGCATAGGAGAGTTTGATAAATCTTCATTGTTAAATTTAAAAGGTCTCATCCCACGTTACCACTTGGTCTCTTGATCTTTTGCTCATTTAACGATTTTTCACACTTGATCAAATCAATTCGGTTTTTGCCCTCGTAAGCACATCCGATCGCAAATTTGATTTGCGACCAAATGCAAAATTATGATCATTGGGGGGGAAGGATAAGCTGTTTTTAACAGTAATAGGTAAACATTTTAAATCATATAAAAAAACAACTGGCCGGTCTGAGCCCATGAAACTCCGAGACAGAAAACGAGTCCAACTCCGGCCTTGGTGATCCTCACATAATATACTCACCACCCTTTTCATTAAATTAAAACAAAAGGTAGGTAAATAAATCGCACCCATAGCTGCGGACTGGAGGGAGGCCAACAGGCACGGGGTGATTCATCGTTTCAGTCCATTTACCTTTGAAAGCCAAATGCCACACGGCGCAAGCGCGTAATGGTGAAAACGCATTAAGGGCAAAAAGAATCATCATCATCCTGCCATTCTTCATGACCTCGGAGCCATTTTACGCCGTTATATCGCCACTGAATCGAAGAGGCAACAAACAAACATATTAGCATGATCAGTCGCGCTCCGAGAGGTGGAGCGCATGGCAATTAACGCTCGTCTGTTGCCCCGAGTGTTGCTCGCAGCGGGGGCGACCTTGAGGATCCTTATTATGAAAATGATTGACAGGCGAATGTCGTCGGGGTTAACACTGACTTTGGGAATAAGTCTGCAGGTGGAAAGAAACCACCGTATTACCCCAAAACAAGACACACCTGTGTATAAGACGCGCCCTTCAATTTGGGGTCAAATTATGGTATTTTCTGTTCCTGTGTATAAGACGCACCAACAACATATCCGTAAGTTCTATATTTGTTGGGCGGCAAGCTGAGGGTATTTCAGATTCCCCACATTGTGAGCGGTCTGTGAATGCAGCACTAGCGTAACATGACCCAAGTAGTCGTTATTCCGATTCCTCGCGATGAGGTTCGAGTTCATTTTACCATTAAAACCCAAAGTTGAGCAGCATCCGTTTATGATCGTGTATATGCCAAAAGACCGCCATTAATAAAGGAGTCCAATGGAATACCTTTTCCTGTTCCCTTAATTGAATCGGCTGGAAACGTTTACATGATCCTCTCCGTTTTAGTATTATTTATGCGCATTAACAAGGATGTCCTCGCGTCTTAAATTGCAAATAATGGCCTAAGAACCTCAGCTGATGACGTTCCCCTCTAGCTCCTCCCATTAGGGCAGGGGTGTCAAACTCATTTTTATCGTGGGCCACATTGTAGTTATAATTTCTGTCAGAGGACCGGAATACATCTGAAAATAGTCTATAAAAGCATCCTTAACAGTCATTGCTTAAATTTTAACGTACCCCTGAATTTCACTAAAATCCTGAAAATTTAGGACTTAAAAATAGAAAAAAAGTGTCTAATAAATGCCGTTTTTGCTTGTTTACATCCCAACCTAGTTTTGAAATCAGAGGCCGATAAAAACTGTTCAAAAGATAGATTTGGAACAGAAAAGTATTTTTTTAAGACAACCTGAAAGTTTAGCTAAAAACTTGAAATGAAATCAGCATTTGTCGGGCCACATAAATTGATGTGGCGGGCCGGTTCTGGCCCCCGGGCCTTGAGTTTGACACCTGTGCATTAGGGTAAATATCGTAAGGAAGAACGCGCCCAAAAATGATTAGACGTTAGACAGCAACACCGATATATTTGATAGTAATGAATCAATGATACATGGCCATTTTTGGGCAAAATAGCAATATGTGCTGCATGAAATCTGACCCTGTCACAACTCGTGTGTCTCGGGTACCTGTGATATCATGTTGTTTGAAGGAATCACTGTAGATCTGATGTTGATTGGGACAGTGTTTCTTCAGCCATTTGCAAACGTCCTGTTGGGTCCACAGGGCCACTGGTTTGGACAGTTTCACATATCCGGGCTATCGGAGAAAAAGCACGTCAAACTTCAACATTGTCGTCATTTTGGGACTCACACATTTGACAAACGCTAGATGTTGTATACCTTCGTATTTTACAGAAAAATCTGAACAGGAATCATTCACATCGACAATTAAGATCCAGCTGACAAATCTAAGGACTTGGGAATTGTGTAATGTCTACAGAACTTGGGAAATACACGGAACGCAATAAATCATGTTTGTTGTATAAAATGCGGTGGATTAATTATAATACTCAACAAAGCAGAGCACACGCATACAAGAATGCAGTCAAGGGGAGAGGGTGTGCTTTGCGCTAACTATGTGGGGTTCAGCTGGGGTTCAGTTAGTAGTTTAAGTGAGGAATGTGGTCTTAGACCTGCTCCATATTTGAAGTGCCCTGAGAGAACTTCTGATGTGATTTGACGCCCTAAATAGAATTGAAGTGTCATTCCGGTCAAGTTTACCATGTAACTCGAGCAGACTCATTTTATCCTGGTTGAGGAACAGCATAAACCAGTTGCTCTCATCCTTTTTTTTTTTTGTTTTGAATAATTTATCCCCAATGAAATATTTTTCAAGTGCACCCTAATTGGTGCATTGCATTTTTGGATGAAAAATATGGCTTAAAACATCATTAAAACAGCCACTCAGCTGTCTGATTTATCACATTTTGGAACTGCGTTTGTGATGGTATCTCCAAGCATTTTTAATAATTTACCGAAAAGTTGTTTCATGTTCCAGTGAATTTGCTCGAATTCAAATCGGTTTCTGTACTCATCCCCCTTTTGAAACCCTCCGCGGTAATCAACAATCTTGTTGGGATACATTATAGTTGTATTGTCCAACCCGCAAGAGGACATCGGGGGGTTGGACTCTCTCTCCGGCCTTCTTTTGTGGAGTTTGCATGTTCTCCCCGTGCCCGTGCGGCTTATCTCTGTTTCCGGTTTCCTCCCACATTACGAAACCATGCATGGTAGGTAACGCTCCAAATTGCCCCTTGGTTTTAGTGCCCTTAGCTTTGTCGGTATGAATTGATTAGAAATGTAATCACAAGAATCATACTGTATATGGTGTAGTGCATACTCCAGTCCTGGAGGGCCGGTGTCTTGCATGCTAACCTTTTCTTTCAAAAACACCCGATTCAAAGGATTAGGATCATTTTCAAGTTCCTGCAGAGCTTACTAATGAGCTATAATTTGAATCAGGTGGGCTGAGGAGAGAAAACCGTAAAACATGCAAGACACCGACCCTCGAGGACTGGACTGGACAAAATTGGCATAAAGGGACGTCTAAACTCCGTCCTGAAGGGCCGGTATGCCGCATGTTTTGCAAGTTTGGACGCCTTGATGGATAATAGAAATCAAATAACCGTCTGATGAGAAGCTAAAATTGAACGCTTTTATATTTTCAAAAAAGTATTCAAACAAATATCAAAATTAATTAGCAGTTCATTTGATCATTCATGATGAGCGTCCATTTTAAGATGTTTCGAGGATCTGAAGTTACCACATCCCAAAATTGCTCAGCTAGGTATGCTAAATAAAAACCAACACCTTTGATTCGCCCTTTCCATTTCATACAACAGAACTCGTCAAAACATCTCTTATACGTGAACGGGGGGCCGAAGAAAGCAAACATCGTCTTTCTGCGGCAAAGCGAAAGGACCGATGTGCTCTGCCGGCCTTTTTGATTTGAATTGAGCAAGTGCCACGATCACAAACAAGCAAGGGGCCGATTAAAATTTCACAACCGCTACCTCCCGTTTGCGCCTGCCCTCTGGCTCCGGCGTGGCGTTGGCATAGCATTGCTATTCCATCCCTCTCTTCTCCGCGGAGAGTGCGGACTTACAGGTGCTGCCAGCATTTCTTCTTCTTTTTCCTTCCGGGCCTCTCTCGGCCATATTCAGTCCCTGTCAGCTCCGTCCCACTTGCCCTCCCACATTTCCCCTCACATCTCTCTCAAAGAGCTCCCGCTTTCACCTTTCTTATTACAGTCCCTGAATGCAGAAAAGCTCCCTCCCTCCTCTATGTCACACCTTACAATTCGCTATTCGCCTCCAATGATAGAAAAAAGGAATTGGGGGAATGCTAAATTTGGGATTAACCGCCTGCTCAGAGACGTGATTTCCAGCAGTTAGAAACTATAGTGAGCAGATGGTATTGTGGGAAATTTACATTGATGTCTGCATTCGTCCTTCCAGCGTGGAACTAAACATGCAAGTAAAACGTGTTTATTTCTGAAAAAGCGTTTCTGACAAAGCAAGTAACGGTTGTTCACCGGTTGTTCACGGAATTGTGAATTCTCCTTCCCTGTTATCATGTTCGGTCAGCTACAGGCCCCAGTCTAGGTCGACGCCCGAGGACTGCCTGTGGCATGCGCGTCTAGGGTCAACTCATCTGTTTGGCATGCAAGAGGGCAGAAACCATCGTGTTCCTTTCCGCAAGATAGCTTTTTTAATGCAAACAAAGAAACAAACAAACAAATGTAAATCACCGAGGGAGCGAAAATAAAGCGCAAAATGGCAAGAGAACACTTACAATATCAGACCCTATATAAGGAGCTATGGTAAAGGAGTCTGAACCCCAAGCAGGAAGTTTAAGTGACAGCTGGCCAAACGAAGCGAGCAGCCAGGTAGGAGAGTCCATACTGCACTTAATGTGATTGGTTGGCAGCTAGCGTTGCTGCTGATTCTGCAGGGTGGTAAGGGTGCACAGGGTGGATTAAGGTGAGGGGGAGGGGGGGGGGGGGGGTAATGGAGGAAGAAACCACATTAACCATTAAACACAGCTCAACTCAATGTTAATTAACCCCGACGAGGAGCCTGAGGCAACAAAAGGGAGAGTGAGGCCGTATTCACAAAGAATGTAGAAAAAGTTCAAAAAAGTGGGGTTTGATTGATGGAAAAGAAAAAAAAAAACAAGAGGAAAAAAAGACACACTGTATGAATAGAGAGCGCCGAACGGAGGAAATAAAAGAAAACGCTGGTGCTTCACAAACGGATTTGACACAGGAGATTCATTTTCCATGAACCCATTTGCGAGTCAATGGCCATCTGTGTTTTACATTCTACTCTGATTAAGCCCAAAGCAGTGCTCCTGGGGCGGAGGGAAATAGGTGACTTAGTGCCATGCTGCCAGCGAGTGGAGCCGAAAGAACGGCAAGAAAGAGAGAAAGAGCGAGCGAGCAAAAGAGGGAGCAAGTGAAAAGAGGGAAATAGGTGAGTTCCTGCCATGCTGCCAGCGAGCGGAGCCAAAAGAATGGCAAGAAAGAGAGAGAGAGAGAGAGAGAAAGAGAGTGGCAGCGAGAGAAAGTGTGAAAGTCAGACAGAGAAAGACTGTATGGAATTACATTTGTGCAGCAATGGCGAGCGAGCAATGAAAGATTTTGCGCACAGAAAAAAAATGAGTGCGCAATGATAAGTTTGAGCGAGCAACGATGGGTTTGGAGCACAGAAAAACGTTTTGATCACTCCAAATCTCCAAATGCTCCCACAAAACTAGCCAATCAGAGAGAGTAAAAGTACAATGATTGACTGCACGGTCTCCAAAAAGATTGCTTGTTGTGTTCACCCGGAAAGAGCGAACGAGAGGGCGTCAACACGGACTTGAACACGGATTTTGAGTGACATTGCATCAGAGAGCAAATGTTGAAGATAGTGAGAAAGCAAGAGAGAGAGAAAGCAAGAGAGAGCAACCCAAAAAAAGAGAGCAAGAATGAGAGAGAAAAAGACTATGAGAGAGTGAGAGAGTGTTATGGCGTCAGAGAGAGAGAGAGAGAGCCCGAGAGAATGGAAGATAGATTTAAAGAGCAAGAGTGAGAGAGCATCGGAGCAAATGTGTGTGTGTGAGAGAGCGAGAGAGTGACAGTGAGCAAAAGTTAGAGTGAGGGAAGAAGATTCAGAGATTCAAAAAAGAAATGAAAGGGAGCGAGAGGGAGAAAAACAGAGCGAGCAAGTGAAAAAGAACAAGAGCGCGAAAACAAGAGCGATGGCGAGCGAAAGAGTGAAAAAGCGGAGAGTCATTGCGAGAGAACGAGAGAGATATTCAAATACCAAAACTGAGAGAGCAAGCATGTGAGATGGTGAGAAAGAGAGAGAGAGAGAGAGAGAGAGAGAGAGAGAGAGAGAGCAAGCAAAAGAGAGAGAGAGAACGTGAAAGGCAGAGGGAATGAGTGAGAGTAAGTCAGAGTGAGAGAGTGTTCTGGTGTCAGAGAGATTCAAAGAGCAAGAGTGAGAGAGCATCGGAGATGTGTGTGTGTGTGAGAGAGAGAGAGAGCGAGAGAGAGAGAGAGAGAGAGAGAGAGAGAGCGAGAGAGAGAGAGAGAGAGAAAAGGGGGTTTGACAGTGAACAAAAGTTATACAGTAGAGTGAGAAAAAGAGATTCAGAGAGTCAAAGACCAAATGAGAGGGGGTTGGAGGGGGGGGGGGGGGTAAACATGCTGGAAGAGCCGCTCTCAAGACTCCGGGCCAATTAGCTTTGAGTGACAGAGCCGGGGTGCGAGAAGAAGCATGTTCTTTATCCAAATCGAAATCATCTGGAAACATGCATGCGCATAGAGCATACATAGCAAATGGGTAGCAAACGTACACGCATGCGGCGCATTGTAACGCTGACTAATAAGAAACATAACCGCACACATAAAAGACAGATTCGACAAACGCGCTGCAACAAAATATCCCATGCTGTCTTGTCCTTGCTTTTAATTGATAACAAAAAGCCCTGTTTGGCTCAGCAGTGTTTTTCACGTTACCTTAGCAACGCAGCAAGGACACGCTCAAAAATTAAAGACGAGAAATTGCAATGCCGCGGGGGGGACGCAGACCCTGACATCAACCGGAGAGTAGAGAAATAAACAGTAACGACCGCAAACTATAACGTACACAATGGAGCGTGTAATTGCTCCAACACTGATATGCATTTCAAGATCCAATATGGACGTAGTCAGCTAAATTAATCAAGAGGCAATCACGTCCCTTTGTGGGCGCACGCGATTTGGAATTAACTGCACTTTGCGGCTGGATGTTTCAGATCGGCAATTGAATTGCAGAAATTCCACAGAACAACCGTTTGCAGTTCACTTTTAACATCGGTGTTATTTAAGGATAAAGGTGAATGACGTTTATGAAACTAGTAAATAATGACGATTAAAAAATAAACACATTTCATTCTGAATGATAGATAGATAGATAGATAGATAGATAGATAGATAGATAGATAGATAGATAGATAGATAGATAGATAGATAGATAGATAGATAGATAGATAGATAGATAGATAGATAGATAGATAGATAGATAGATAGATAGATAAGGCATTGCGATTTCGCCACTAAAATACAATTGCACTGTATACGGTTTTACAGTGCCCTCTAGTGGTCGCCACTGGGCAGTGCAGGTCTCCGGCTGGGATGGCATGGAAAATAACTGAGTGCGCCGTTGACTGGGCATGTGTCTGTTCCAGAAATATTGTCATCAGTCTGATCTCCTCCTCACGGTTAATTAGCATCCGTGCCAAGCTTGCTTTCACCTTTAATTCTTTCCCTTTCTGTCTCGCTCGATTTAGCTGAGCCGGAGCTGGCAGGAGATGAAATTCACTCGTTAATTAATCTATTTCCTGAAAGACTGTGGATGGAGGTGATATATATATATATATATATATATATATATATATATATATATTAGCTTGAATAAATTGGTTCATATTCATATTCTTTTTAGGATATTCTGAATTATGTATTCTAAACTCTGAGAGGCCTCAATTTGAGTTTGTCTTCCCTCGCTTTCAAAGGCTGACTCGGTGTTTACACAGAGGAATATGTTCAATTAAAACTGCTCCCAGTTGCTTTGATGGACAGCTGATTAACCGGGAAGGAAAGAGAATATGAGAGTGTTTGTGTATATCTGGAGTGATAACCCCCCCCCACCCGCTCTTCACCGTTGTCCCAATCACTTTCTATTTCTGAAAAGGAAAGTTTGAAAAAGAAGATCCTGACACTTTTAGAAGCAATTGGTCCTTGGAGAAATTATCACAGGCGCAGTGGACAAATTTAGATGCATGCCGAAACATCAGTCTGTGCTTCTTTTTTTTGTTTTTGTTCCTTGTTGTTTTCCATTTTTATACATCATTTATTTAACCAAACAGTCTCAATCAGTTCTTAGAGGTAAAATTCAAGAGGATCTGCGTTTAAACCCCAATTATACACACACACACATATATAGATACACATATATACACATATATATTTCTTTTTTATTTTTTCTTTTCTCACCCGTGTGAGCTCAGACTCGGACACTGAGCGATGAGGTGGCAAACGGCGCTGAAAAATGGTGGGGCTAATGTCACGGTAGCTCGGGCTGTCGTCGTCCAGCAGCACGGGTGGGCCGTCGACGCACTCCTCCTCTTCATCCAGCTGCGATTCAACGTCTTCTGGGTACATCTGGTGGTCGATGCCATTCTGGTTCAGGTTGCAGTGAACAGCTGTGCAGGTCAGAAAACAAACATGGGTTGGAGGGAAACAGAAGGGTACGTCTAAAGTCCATTTACATCATATATTTAGCCATGAAATTGAATTCCTCATAGTTTCCTTAGAGTTTTCAACTTAAGTTATTTTTTTATATATAATTTGTAATATTAAGATCACAATTATTCAGTTGCCATCTCAATCTTGTTTAATATGAGCAACTTGAATGGATGTCCGAGTGTTAAAACCATATTACGTGTCGTTCCAAACTCCACCACTAGATGACGACAAAGAACATCAAATAGCGGCAGTGCACAGTACAGTACAGGGATCATTATTGATAAGGTGACACTCAGATATAATTTGAAATCCTCCGCTAAAAAAATAACTATATCAATTTAAGTAAAATGATTCAATTGTAACACATAATAAACGTTAAAAGCCACGGAATTTTTGTTTGATCAGGGTTTTCGATATGTCATTTTAGATTTATGATGGTGCTTATAATGGAAATTGTGATTACAACAAGGGATACGTTTTAAGTATTACTCCAGAGTCTACAAAATACAATAGATTTATCGTTCAAGCATTAAAACTTTAAGGACAATATTTTTTGATAAATCTCTATAAAACTTTACAAAACTCATGCACATATTATTGTTATAATATTGTGTACAATACATCTATAAAAATATTTTGGTCACAACAGATAGTAAAGCAAATATAGTAGAGCGGTAAGCTATGTTGTTTTCCTAAAAAAAGGCATGCAAGTGTTGAATTCCAGAGCCACACCTTTTTTTTTTTTTTTTTTTTTAATTAACTTTAGACTTCAACATAGTCATTCTAAAACCAATAGAAATTTGAACATCTTGACAGCATCCGCGTCTAAAATTAAATTTCCCTTCCGCGTTGTCTGACAATTTCCATCGTCTTTTTTTTTTTTTAAACCCTTGACAATCATTTTGTAGCTATGAGTTGGATATACTACTGTTGACTGAACTTGAAGCACCTCCAACCGGGCCAAAACTGTTTAGTCGGAGAGGAATTAGCATGAAATGTTTTTCAGAGCTTTTGTTTACATTCTCAGGCGGGCTCGCCATTTTTCCCCAGGACAAAACCTGTCATGGGTAGTGCCCGAACATTTATTAGGATTACAATAAAACCAACTCTGACACATATTAGATCTTATAATCTCTCAAGTAGAAGCATGCAAGTTACATTCTGCTGTGTATGTTTTGTGTCACACACCACAAGCAAAAACAGGAAATAGATTAGCATATTTCCCACGACTAGCTGCGACTTTGACATTTGCAGACATTTGAGTCAAATGACTTGACAAGTCAGACGAACCAATTTTAGCGCGCGCAGACGCGATCTTGCGACTGATAGGCGCGCTCTGAATAATATTACAAAAGTACGATAACCTTTTAATTGCAGCCTAGCATAGAAGAACAATGAGCGTGTCACTTCGGATCAATGAAGCAGATCAGTTTCATTGACGTATCCATCGGTCAAGTCGGACAGTTTCCGCTGTGTCAGACATCTTTTCAATCGTGTTTCCCGCTGGCGAAGCGAAGCGTGAATCTCTGGCATCACTCTTCTTTTTCCAGTTCATCGCATTTAGGAACTTTTGCTTCTTTGCAGTTAGCATGGCTAAATACACCTATTTTATTTTCGACAAGATGTATTATCATGCATTCGCATTTCACGTTCGGTATTTTAATCAATTAAATTATAATCACTTTCGGTACCGGTCCGTGGATCAACTGGTACCGGGCCGCGTGGGCCGCACCCGAAATAATGTTTTGGAACTGATTTAGTTTAAAAATGCATTCATTTGTGCTTTGTTTGGCTTGATCTTTGTTTTTTGGCGCCGCTCCTGGCCGCTGTTGGTATTACACAGTGAGAAGGACGATGTGCTTTTGAGGAGCAGTCAATCGGTGGTGACGCGCACCCGGTCCGCGATATAAATCCCAAGCGTTGACCGGGCCGTGGTGATAAAAAGGTCGGGGACTGCTGACCAACAGTACGTACATATTTTTAGATTTTACATCAGGAAAATATAAAACCAAAACAATATTAGCACTTAGCTGACTTGGAACTGGAGCTCAACAATTCAGATCGATTCCATAAAAAAACAACCCATTGTCAATACATATTTCCGCACTATAAGGCACACTGGATTATAAGGCGCACACAATAGAAGCTGCAGTAGTGGCCGGGGTTGCTTTATGCATCCACTAGATGGAGCTGCGCTCAAGGGAATGGCAACCGTCAGTCAGTCTTTACGATACCAAATTTTAACGGATCGAATGTTAATTACTTCGGAGCACATTTGTAATATTAAAAGGCAAATCTTCCAGCACAGGACCTGAGGCGCGAGGCAGAATATCCACAAGCGTCTGAATGAAATGTTGTGACGCAAAATGGATGACAAGATGACGGCAGGAATTAAGAGCAGCAAGAAAGACGGCATGAAAACGGAAGACTGTTGCTCAAGTCTATAAGGAGACAAGTGGGCAGAGGGAAGGGCCAATGAGATGTTCTTTTTCTTTTCTTTGAATCAGCAACGGTTACTATAAATAGCGCCGTTGCATTCATCATTCTACCCGCCCTGACATGCGCGGTACGAACATGGAGGCAGAGGACGGGCGCTGGTTCATATTCTCTCCGAGATTTTACAAGTGGAGGTGAAGTTGATTCATGTTAGATAAACATAAGCCTCAAGCGCTATAATTGAGCTTTTAACATTCGGCGCGCCGAGCGACGAGTTACGTTTATTTTAATTGTCTCGTGAGGATAAGACGGATGAATGAATTTTAAGTGAATTTGCGGCGACGAGGCAGCTGACTCATCACCGCAAATTCACAGCAGGAATTTTATTCATTTCCACGGCTTCAAATATTAGAATGACGCGGTTGGGTGACTTTTCCCGACGGTGCTTGCAATTAACAGGAAGCCCATCTGATTTTTTTTTTTTTTTTGGAAAGCTCAGTTTTTAGAAAAAAACAAACACAACGTGAATTTTCGTGAAACGCAAATGCTCAATTGATGACAAATCACAGCTCAGCTTGCACATAATAGGTGAGCCATGATCATTAACCGCACCACGAGCCCCAAGTAAATTTTGCCAAGTGGCAAAATGGCCGCCGCCTGTTGCATAAAAACGTCTGGATTTTGCTGCTTAAAGGGACAGTGTGTAAGATTTTGATTTTTATTCAAAAAGGAATCAATTAATTGATTGTAAATGTAAAACAAAAACGGCAAATAAATGACCAGCAGTATGTTATAAATATAATCATAGGTCGAGTTATCATGAAATTATATTACATGTGGGGTGGCACTTCTCCGGAGGCGGCCATGTTTGTTATAGCTACGGTAAATGCAGCACCTCCTGCTGGCTGTAATGAAAAACTGTCTAAATCTTACACACTATCCCTTTAATTCACATTTCACAAACGTAATATTAATCAGATTGCTACAAGTGTAAGAGCACAGAACGTATTATTGTTATGAAAAAAAAAAACCTCCCCTTTAACTCCCCTTTATGCGCCTTTAAGTCACATAATTAACCCACATTGACCCTGAAGGCTCCTCCCCCTTGGCATGACAAATGAAATAGTATCTATCTATTAAGTCTTCATTTTACAGGTGCTTAAATATCCGCCGGCGACAAGCAGGTGATTTTTGGTAGGTACTCGACATATGCAGACGCGCGTCAATGATATCTCCGAACGCAGACGCGTCGGCATTCATCGGGGGCTGAAATGATTTGAAAATGACCGCATTCATGAGGAATGCTCAGAGGGGTCAAAAATGGATGTTTCCGTGCGCACGCATAAGTTAATAATAGTCATGCATACGAGCGAGCTCAGAGTCTCCCTGAGCGAGCAAGCGAGCGTGACAAATATGCGCGGAGTGTCAAGCAAGTCCACCCACGGCTCTTCCACAAAGAAACAACAGTGAGGAGGTGACGCCAACGTGAGAAACCAGACTACTGAGTCCGCTCAGCTGTCTGCCCTCAGGACTTGGAGCATGAATCTCCATCGGCGGGGGGCAGGAGACGCACTAAAGTGCTAATTAGAATAGCTTTCAAGAGGAGGAAGAGATGAAGCCAAAGAATGATTGCCTTCAGTACCAGAGTGACTTTTTGTTTTTTCATCAAATGATTCGAACGCGTTTGTTCAAATGGGTAAAATATGTGTGATGTGTAAACGAAATGAGTCTCCAAAAATGAAAACGCCTTATATATGGATCGATATTGAGATTGGGAATGACGTGATGAAGTAAGCTTTACCTGTTTCTTTTTTGTGTTTACAGTTGAACAAGGTTGCTCATATTGAGTTATTATGCTATTGAGAGTTTAGAGTTATTGTTATTACTTTGAGTATTACTATATTGTGATTGAAAACGTTTTAAAATGTCATTAATTGAGGGTGCGCCTTAAAATCCCGTGCGCCTTATATATGGAAAAAGTTTGAAAATATGTCGTTAATTGAGGGTGCGCCTTATAACCCGGTGCGCCTTATATATGGAAAAAAGTTTGAAAATATGTCATTAATTGCCTTATAATCCTGTCCGCCTTATAGTGCGGAAAATACGGTAGTATTTCTGTGACAGTTTATCTTTTAACAGCAAGGTATAACATGTAGTGCAACATTTATATCAGGGAACTTTTCCTCCTGTGCAATCACAGTATAGTAATACTCAAAGTAATAACAATAATAACTCATGTAATAACTAAATTCTCAAAAGCATAATAAATCAATGTCAATATGAGCAACCTTGTTCAACTGTAAACACACAAAAGAAACAGATAAAGCTTACTTTATCGGTTCATTCCCCATCTACGAATCTCAATATTGATCCATACATAAGGCGCACCTGATTATAAGGCGCACCATCAGCTTTTTGAAAAAAAAAAATAGGGCTTTTAGGTGCGCCTTATAGTGCGGAAATTACGGTAAGTACATATGTACATGCATGTACAAAATGATGACTAAGTACAGTGAAAATATGATAAAGTAAGTCAGTGAGCCACAACCATTGAAAATAGGCAGTGAAATGGCCTACTTCATGCACACAGGCAGATGGGCTAAATATAAACTCCAGTTAACTTTGCCTCACTTTGAAGCGTGTATTCCGGGCATAAATGTTCCCTGCTTCAAAGTCAAGCAGCAGAAAAGCCGCATAAATAGACTCTCTCCATTTAGAACCGCGGAGATGTTTATTTCAATATTTGATAAGAGGAACGAAGCTCACTCGATCGGTGACCAAAATAAAAAGTGCAAAGTTCCAGAAGTATTCCAACAGTCTTAAGAGCTGGATTCATAATAAGCAGAAACAAACATGCACTGAAGTACCGCAAGTGCATCGGACATGCTAGCGCCTAAACTTCGGGGTGACGTTAGCAATCTCAGTTCAAAAAAATGACAGCTGCGCTTATTAATTTAGCTGTGGGCTTCCATGTTACTCTTAGACCCCCCAAAGTTCCTATTTTATGCTAGTTTATGCTAGTAGTATGCTACTAAAGTAAATATTCACCATTTGTGAGAAGATTCTCATGAATTTAAATCATTATTAATTACTGTATTTTCCGCACTATAAGGCGCACCTAAAAGCCTTATTTTTTTCCAAAAAAAAAAGCTGACGGTGCGCCTTATAATCAGGTGCGCCTTATATATGGAACAATATTGAGATTGGTAGAGGGGGAATAAGTAAGCTTTGCCTGTTTCTTTTGTGTGTTTACAGTTGAACAAATTTGGTCATATTGACATTGAGTTATTATGCTATTGAGAGTTTAGAGTTATAATTTGACTTATTATTGTTTTTAATTTAAGTATTACTATATTGTGATTGAAAAAGTTTGAAAATATGTCATTGATTGAGGGTGCGCCTTATAATCCGGTGCGCCTTATAGTGCAGAAAATACGGTACTTATTATAAATGAAGCCCAGCATTATGTTTGGAATAGACTAAGCCTAAAATTATGCTCAACTTTAGATGCCGGAATCTGTTCTTTCCTTCACCTGACATTGACTCGGCCATTTGTGCCCGTCGAGATATTACTAACAGTTCAGCAGTTTTCAAATCTGCTCATTTTAGTATTTCTCCACATCACTGGCTTCCAAACGATGTGAAGTAGTCAGAAAAAGCCGTGCGTCATTTGTCACCGAAATGATGAGTGTATAAATGGCTAAAAGTATCCGGCTTATCTCTCCTCTCCAGAGTCAAATTTGCATTGGCTTGGAACTTCAAAAAGGCTGACATCTGTGCTGGGAGATTTGTCAAGTCTTTTATGACGCAAGATGTCATGTTGTCTGGTTAATTTTGTAGTTTGAACTTGATTTCACAATAGGATATACAGTACCCCCCCCCCCCCCCCCCCCCCCACCCGAGTTACGAGATGAACCTGTTCCGCGGTTGGACTCGTAAGACAAATTTGCCGTATGCCGGGAAGCCAAACACTTATTTTTGCACTACAAATACGCTTTTGTAACCACTCGCGATAGAAAAAAGCTTTACCATTCCGCCATTTTGAAACGAGTGAGGCCGACCGATAGCAGACCAGCATCCCCGTCACGTGACGGCCACAAAACATAATAGCAATTACCTAAAAACACGTGCAGATGGAGACAAAACAATACAAACACAGCCAACCCCACAGGGTCATGACAGTTGTTTTTGAGGGTTTGTTTTTGAGTTGTTAAGAGGGGACGAAAAAAACTCAGTTTTCCTCACCGGAACATGAAAAAAAACGTAAGCCAACGACGCTGCAACACGGGGGTCCACTGTAGTGGAAAAATCCGGGAGACCGGCACAATTTCTGGGCAAAGGCACAATCACCGTACATCAGTTATTACCGACGGTGGCTTTAGTTTGCCATTTTACTCTCCAAGGTCCGCTACCTTCCGAATTGAAGCGTAAATAAAGCCCGCGAAGAGCAAGTCGAAAGCGCGCACCAATATCGATAGCCAGTAGGCATCAGATCATACGCCGCACATTGCCTTTTTATACTGAATTTTAATGAGTTGTTCAACACACCGGGCAGGAATTTAATCAGGAAGCAGTAGTCGCACTTCAATATCTGTTAAGGTTATAAATAGTCCGTTTGGCATGCGACACAACAGCCCGCTGTGGGAATGTCAATTTTTCCGACCGTCTTATCAGCCCAACGTTTAGAGGGAAGTAAACACATCAAACCAGGAACAAAAGACAAAAACCTGAATTGCATGGCCTCATCTGGGCATGGCTATTTCAGAGTGCATTTGTTGGATTCTTTCCATTACTGTTGTCAAGATTTACTGCCAACAAGTCAGTGAAAAATCTTTCCACAACTTGTCTTTTGGTAATTATAACACAATTGGTTGGTGACACAATAGGGTTCCAGTTCTAGTTTGGAGTCTGATTTTTTTTTTTTTTTTTTGTTCCTTAGGAAGCAGATTTGGATAAAGACCCTCCTTCCCCCAACAACACTTTGAAACTGTAGTTTATGCTTTTATGACATTCGGGTTGGAATATTGTATTGATGAGAGAAAAAATAAATAAATAATAAATCGCATGCTCAAGGATTTGTGAAGCTAACCAAAACCAAAAAAATCAAGTTGAGCAGTGGTTAGTCGTAACCTGAGCACATTTGAGCAAGTAGAAAATGTGTTTTTTAAATGTATTAAGTGTACATGTAAAATAGTATAATTAGGCAAAATAGTTTTTTTTACTGCTCCAAATATTTTCACTTAAAGGTACAGTGTTGTAAGATATAGAAGCTGGTTTCGGAATAAATGTGAAAATATTCAATCTACTTACTTGAGCATTGAAAATTATGAGTGTTTTTATTGGTTTTGTATTCATTTTAATTGTATTTTTATGAATTCAGTTTACTTCAAAGTAGTCTAATATGCTAGTCTTGTTTTGGTTAAAGGGAACGTGTGTAAGATTTAGAGCGTTTTTCATGTCGGGCAGCAGGGGGTGCTGCAGGTGCTGCATTCACCATTGTCCATAGCTATAACAAACATGGCCGCCTCCGGAGAAGTGCCACCCCCCATGTAATATAATTTCATGATAACTCAACCTATGATTATATTTAAAACCTCCTGTTGCTCATTAAGAACACATCCATTTGCACGTTTTTGAAATGTAATATCATTTAGTTTACTCCTTTTTAGTGAATAACAGTCTAAATTTTACACACTGTGCCTTTAAGCATGAATGTTTTTCTATTTCTTCTGCATGCAATGGCTGTCCTTCAGAATTTCAAGCAGCGGTACTTTAGAGCAGTGGCCCCCAACCCCCGGTCCGCGGACCGGTACTGGTCCATGGATCAACTAGCTATAACAAACATGGCCGCCTCCGGAGAGGCGCCACCCCTCATGTAATATAATTATGATAACCTATGATTATATTTAAAACCTCCTTTTGCTCATTAATAACACATCCATTTGCACGTTTTTTGAAATGTATTATCATTTAGTTTACTCCTTTTTAGTGAACAACAGTCTAAATTTTTACACACTGTGCCTTTAAGCGTGAATGTTTTTTCTGTTTCTTCTGCATGCAATGGCTGTCCTTCAGAATTTCAAGCAGCGGTACTTCAGAGGGCCACGCACCACGACACACACGACATCGGCTCCATCCTCAGTGGTTCTAATCCAATTTCGGTTTTTCGATAAGGCTTAGCAGATGCTCCTTACTCTTATTATGAGTGAGCAGATGTAATCCCATACCACAGACCGCAATAAACATTTTGATTCGGCTAATTCCATTGCTCGGTTAAATCTGGGAATGGATTTGGAATGATTTTTTTCTGAATGGATGAACAGGCGGGACATTAAGGAGGCTTGATGCACAGAGGCAAGAGGCAAATGAGCAAACTCAGCCGCAGGCATAAACAACTGCTTTGGCCAGACTCGGGGTGCATTTTCAGGCTCTTTTTGCTGCTTGAATCACTAACGTTATTCATCTAGTTCACTTCACTTTCAGCCTTTTGACCAAATATTGCACGTGAGCTATATAGGTTTTAAATACTATATATATATATAAATAGAAATTATTCTATTGATTGTTTTAGTATTTGTCATGATTGAAATTACAGTAGTTCAATAATATTTAGTAGTACTTGTAATATAATTAACAGAATGACAAAAAAACTGCATTAAAAAAAAAACTTTCATTAAGGGGCAGTTGGTGATTTTGCAGATGCATTAGAGTGCCGCCTACTGCAAAGAAGGACCTCTTCAATGTCACACTGTATTTTTCTTAAAGGGACAGTGTGTAAGATTTTGACCTTACTGCTCCATTTGAAATATAATTACACTTAAAGGTGCAGTGTGTAAGCTTTAGAGCATTTTTCATTACGGCCAGCAGGAGGTACTGCAAGTGCTGCATTTCACATTGTCCGTAGCTATAACAAACATGGCCGCCTCCGGAGAAGTGCCCCCCCCCCCATGTAAAATAATTTAATAATAACTCGGTCTATGATTATATTTAAAACTTACTGTTGGTTGTTAAGAAGATATTTCTTTACAATCATTTAATTCATTCCTTTTTAATGAAAAAAGCTCTAAATCTTACACACTGTCCCTTTAAGTATCGTTTGGTGGTATCGGCAGCCTCCAAAAGTGCCCGATACCTAAAAATAAAACCAGTATCCGTTTAACATTGAAACAAGCGCATTCATAAATGAAACTAAATTATAAAAAATACAAAAAAAAACAACAACAACAATAGCTTTATGTATGATGTGATTTACAAGGTTTTATGGGCATTTTTGCGAGGACGGAAATTTACCAGATTGTCTAATAAACAAAGAGCAATCAAATTCATTTTCAAACGCATGTTGGTGGGTCCTTTTCGCTTTATTTAATCATGAATCAAATTGCTTTCAGCTTGAGAAATTTCACTTGCAGAGTCAAATCAAAGCACGTATCTCCCTTTTGTGTTCCCTTTTTTGGAATCGAATGATAAGTGCAAGCTTTGAAGCCGACTGAGAATTTTAGCGAGGCATTCAAAAGCGCCCTTAACGTTTCCAAAGCTAAACCTGTCTTTTCATTTGTTATAAATGATGAAATAGTTGACCTATTTTTCCGGTCTGAGGGGTTGGTAAAGCACTAAAACACACCCGTCATGCTGCAGCGCCGTGTTATTTTCCTCCAGCATGTTAAATGGGAACTGATGTGTTCAGCATTGAAGTGTTGGAGTCAGCTTTGCCAGAGAAACCCACAGGGACGAATTTAGTTGTAACATTAAGGGAGGCGGAAAAAAGTCTTAATTAAAGACCTTCTACCAATTCTATAAATAGAAACCCTCTTTTAGCTAACATTGCCAATTTAAAATTCAAATGCTTGCTGATATCCTCAGACAACCAAGTTAGATTGCAAATTCTTAAACGGAACTTTATGGAGCATTCATTTCCATCTGTGGTTTGAAGGATCACTAATCATTGATGTCACTGGCCTGCTGGTGCCTATCCCTAACCCTGAAATGGTTGCAATTGTAAGGTACATCACACACTCACATCCAAGGACAATTTAGAGTGTTCAATACACCTACCGTGCATGTTTTTGGAATGTGGGAGTGCCCGGAGAGAACCCACACAGGCATGGGGAGCCCATGCAAACTCCACAGAGGTCTCTGAACTGTCAAGGGGACATCCTAACTGCGCTGCCACTCTGCAGCTCTCGTGCAAGCAATCATCGATTAAATAGATACATTAAAATAGATTAAATTGACTTTAACTGGCTTACTAATATATATATATATATATATATATATATATATATATATATATATATATATATATATATATATATATATATGACAATATTCTAATAATTAAATTGATGAACAATGATGAAGCATTTTGCCAATTTTCTGATATGTTAGACCAAGCAATCAACCAAGTCCCAAACAAATGTTTTTGCATTGTCAGTTTGAAATAATGTCCAATTTTCTTTTGAAGAATTGGTAGTTAAACTGTTAATATAAGAGCTATATTAATCTCCCCAGACATGCACATTTCTTAAAGATGGCTTCTTTTTTATTAAGACTAACCAATGACTGCAAAGTTACACAGTAGTTGCACGTGAAAGCACCATTTTTAAATGACAATCGGCAAATGATTTATTTGTAGAAGCCAGAGCGGCTGGATTAAAGGGACACAACTATAAAACAGTACTTCTAGTCATGTTTGTTTATACACACAACATATTTCAATCTTGTCTACCTATTGACTGACACTGACGCATAGCATGTTGGACAGAAGCAAAAAAGCCTTGCGGCTTATACTGCACGTCATCATGTCTTCAAGGAGGAACGAGACTGTCAAGTTCCAGCACAAACAGGGACATTGTCCTTAACCAGTTGGCGGCTAGCAGAAAGGTATGCTGGGGTGGCTGAGTCTCATTCCAGTCATACAAGAAGAGGCGTAACGCCAGGAGGAAAAAAAATATCAATACAGTGGGGGAAAGAGTTTACGCTGAGATTAGTTCTAGACATACCTCTCATGGGATTCTGGATCCACAAGATACCTCCGATTAGGTGAGGAGACCTGCCGAGCATTGCAAAGCGCTAAGAGTCCAGAAGATTCCAGAACATGTCTCACATCGAGTTCCCTCAGAGATGCAGCATCGTTTGCAATTTGCTCTCGATTACAGGGCTACGATCCACATGTTGGACCACCTGCTGCAGGATGAGCTCGACCAGTTTGGGGGGAAAACGATCACGCGGCGGAGTTGCATCACAACAAGGCAAAGCCCGCCCGGTGCGTTTCCAAAGAAAATCAAAGTGGATTCGCGGGGATCATCCAAAAGAGATAATTACGCCAACTAATCCCCCTCTAATTGGCTGCAGGCGTGTATTATTGTGTCATTCGGCAAAACGATCACGCGCGCGATCGACCACAATAGAGAAGGCGCGTGCACACCAACAGCGCTCCTGCAAGTGATGAGAGCTGTCATGTAGAGAAGATTAGCAGCACAGTGATGCGGAAAGAGGAAAAATGCGTCCGAAGCGTCACCCTATCACGAGCTTTCACGGTTGACCCGTTCCAAGTCTGGGCACGCAGCTAAGGCTTCCTTGTCAAGCATCGCGCTGATTTCAAACTATTTCCTCCTCTATTTATATTTCCACGCGCGGGACAAAAACATCCGAATGTCACGTCATCTTACCTTCGACGGCCATGACGTCACTCCACAGTTGAGGGCATCACTCGCAAAAGAGCCGAAGGAAATGTGAAAATCAACGCTTTCTCATTCTACCTTGTTCTCTTCTCCCGTGTTATCGTTTCATTGCTGCGGGCGAGCTGGCGTGCACAGCTGCTGCCGCGCCGCAAAGCATCATGGGAAGTGTAGTCCTGAAACCACTCGCTCAAGCCTTGTACTGTGTAGAAGCTGCTTTCGGAATAAATGTGAAAATATGAAGTCTACTTGAGCGGTGAAAATTAGATGAGTGTTTTAATTGTTTGTTTATTTATTTTAATTGTATTTTTATGGATCCAGTTTACTTCAAAGTAGTTAAATAGGCTAGGCTTTTTTTGGTTAAAGGGAACGTGTGTAAGATTTGGAGCGTTTTTCATTTCGGACTGAGGGGGTGCTGCAGGTGCTGCATTTACCATTGCCCGTAGCCATAACAAACATGGCCGCCTCCGGAGAAGTGCCACTCCCCATGTAATAGAATTTCATGATCATTAGAACAATGATTATGTTTAAAACGTACTGTTGGTCGTGAAGAACACGTTCATTTGCAAGTTTTTGAAATGTACAATCTTTTAATGTATTCCTTTTGAATGAAATTGGGTGCTGGCTGCTCTAAAAACCACATCATCCTTCTCACTATGTATGTAATATCAACAGCGGCCAGAGGCGGCGCCAAAACAACAAAGATCAAGCACAAACGTATGAACTGTTAAATTAAATCATCTCCAAAACATTATTTCGGGTCTAGCCCACGCGGCCCGGAACCAGTTGATCCGCGGACCGGTACCGGGGGTTGGGGACAACTGCACAAAAATATTAGCACCATTGTTTCTGTTGTTGTTTTATTGCTATTTATTGCTCGAACATGGAATGTTTTCTGCTACTCGGGCAGAGAACGGAACAAGAATTTCATTGTGCGGTATAATACTATACATATGACAATAAAACTCTTGAACTCTTAAACATGGTTTGCAGGTGGGGAAAAAGACCATTAATGCGTAAAACAAATGTTGGGAAAAAAGACAAAAAAAATGGTATTCTCTGGACAATGTTTTGAAGAAACTTTGGCATGCACTAACATGAAGAGTTACCAGTTTGATACACAAGACAGAAATAACATTTTTATTCTCAAATTACCTTTAATATTATTCTGCTATTAGGACTAGTAATCAATTGTAGTTCTTGATGAGAAATGACCGATCATGTTGATATTTTCTTATGATCATTACAGATAAATATCAATCCATGTAGTCCCGGGGCTCGAATTGGAGCCCAGGGAGGCCATTTTGAAAAAATGAAAAATGAACGAAAAGAGTGCCAAGGCATTATAAGTAGACATAAACATACATATCTGTACTATATTGGAAAGGTTGCAAAATAATAAATCACCATGCACAATTTTTACATAGAATTTCAACTCCAAACAAATCCATCCAATAAAGAATAAACATCCATAATTTTCTACATTGTAATGAATATCTTTGTCCTATGTAAGTGTACTGAGTGCGCCGACTTTGACTTTAGAAAGACATCATAAAAGTTATAAATAAGGTTCAGGTTTACCCCAATGCGCTCCAAAGAACGTGATCGTGTTCCCGCTTCTGATTTGGCCACTAATGAGGATCAGCTCAGTTTCTCTGTCAGGGGCGTACATATTGAAGGAATTGCCCACGGGCTGGCCAGCTTGCAGCGTTCGCCCCTTATTGGTGACAAACACCACCGAGTGCAGGATGCTGGTGTATTTTCCCGAAATCTGGATAATGACTTCATCCTTGAACAACTGGAACTCCTTCGCTTCTCCCGATATGCTGCCGACTAATGGTGACCAAATGGGACCGTAGCGGAATTGGAATCTGATGAAGCCAAAAAAAAAAAAACAAGTATTATGCTTTTTCCAGTAACAATGAGGCGATTGTGCAAATTGCATTTTAAATATTTACCCAGTGATGATGCTATTGTATCGTTCCCATACCCGGACGGCTGTGATGGAACCAACGCCGCTAAGGGTGAATGCTTCACCCCCACCTTGGCCTACTGGTTGGGAAAAGGAGTACGGCTCTGCCATAACTGGAAAAAAAAAAAAAAACAGCAATGGCATATTTTGTGATACAATTTGTATGTTGTTTTTGTTATTAATAAATTGTCTAAAATGGTGGCCAGGCAGCGTAGCTGTTATAAGAAATTAAGCAACTTTTGTACAATATTTGCAGGAGTATTGATCGTTTGTGGTCTATGACCACAAATCTATGAACATGAATTGGTTGTGGTTACAATGTCCTTTTCTCAGCAGGAACGAAAGTATCAAACAGCAGATTTAACTACTAACAGTACAGATTTTTCTTCAGGAATATAACCTAAAAAGTTGGATGAAAAAAAAAATCAAGGCAACAGACTTCAGAATTTGAAATTGGGCAATTCAAAAAACTTGCATGTTTTGCTACTGTGAAATTATGCTCTTTTTTTTCCTAGTTTTCAACAATAAAATTGAAGTTTACCAGACTAATTGTACTGTCCCCCAACTTAAATCTAGAAATAAAAACAACTCGGCATCTTGTGATTTGCTGTGCAACCAAACATTAGCAGTTACTATATTTAAACTTGCTTAAATTAAATCATAATAATAATACATATATATTTATATATTTTATTTTGAAAAATGATTTCTTTGTAAACGTGTCAGACGGTTTACTTCTCAAATACGTCTAAATTAATGCGAAGTTAGGTAACTTACCACTGTGAATTACACAGAAAGCGTAGAGTGGGAGCAGGCAGGAAATTACAATTTTTGGCATTCTGGAAAATACAAAAGAAGAAAAAAAACAATCCCATTATTTTTTTTATTTTTTTTTCATTTGAGATCATGTGCATTGTGAGGTATTTAAGCAGCCTTAGTTATTACCTGCTAAGGTTCTAAAACAACACAGCAAATGATACAGCATCAACCTAGACAGGAATAAGAATACAAGTAGCTTACAACATGTCATAAATAAATCTTTTGTTGTCTAGTTTTAATGATCTGCCAGAAATAAAAAAATCTACTCACAGATTTTCTGTCCGGGAGCTCAAAGATGCGCGTGCAGTTCCGAACTCTTCGGTTTCAAGTAAAAGAGCTTTATGAACAGGTTTTAAGCGAGCCCGAGCCAGTGAGAGCCGATGAGAGATAAGAAAAGTATATCCTGGTTGAAGCGATAGCGAGGAAACAATTAAAATGAAACAGGTGGCTGCCTTACTGGTCCTCAAATGTTGATGGAGAACAGATCTAAAAATGATAATTATGGGTGTGAACAAGTGTCACGTTGTCATTGTTTTCTCTGCAAGTCGTCCAACAGCCCCGAAACAAGTTTTGGCGCAAGTGCAATGTTGTGTAAGTACAGTCAAAAAATGCGAGCAGGAAAACACGGAGTGTATTTGAGAGGAAAGCGGAAAAACAAATATTCAAAAAAAGATCGATTTATTTCCTCAAGGTTTGAATGTTTCTTTTTTCATACATGAAACAGATGTGGCGAATAAATATATGACAGCATTTAGGTTGGCGGTGCCAGGAAGGTATCAGAGATTAAATGTCAACACTTGAATGACTAAATATAATAATACACTATTCTCACAAGTTAAGGATATTTGTGTAGCTCAGGATGAACTTAAAATGCAAAAGAATCTTGACATATTTTGAGCTACTCAAAATTGCAGGAAGTTGCATCTGAAATATCGACAAACTCAGAAAAAGAGTCACACGATTGAGTCAGGAATTTATGACTGTCTCACATTTCGATTTGAAGTTTGGGGACGAGGATTCGATTCAGAATGACTTTTTGATTCCAAACCATTTTGGATTTAAAATGACAATTATTTCTGCTTGAATTTATAGATGTGCAAAGAATTGTCACTAATTGTTTCTAACCTGCTTTGAAAGATAGTGACAAATAGAGACGTTAAACTAAAAAATCAAATGTTAAAAATGTTTGTTTGGATAGATAGATAGATAGATAGATAGATAGATAGATAGATAGATAGATAGATAGATAGATAGATAAAAAGTTAGCTAGCTAGCTAGCTAGCATAGATAGATAGATAGATAGATAGATAGATAGATAGATAGATAGATAGATAGATAGATAGATAGATAGATAGATAGATAGATAGATAGATAGATAAACAAGCTAAATATACATATATTTTTTTGTTTTTATAAGTCTAAAATTGTTAGGTCTAAAATTGCATTGCTAAATTGCATTGTTAAAGAGGACTAATTACTTTAGGTAATTAAGTGGTAAATTAAATGTGTCTCTTTTGTTACTTTAATACTTGCTCTCAATTTAATTGATTGCATTTGTTCTTATTTAGTTAAATAATTATGTTGGTACTTAATTCTTTTAGTACCAACATTTTTAGACCCTTCTTCAACCAAATACTATTTTTAAAAATGGGATTTCGTGCACAGACACTTGAAAACAACTTAATGGCTCTTAAAGGTATAGTGTGTAAGATTTCGACCGTTTCTCATTACGAACAGCAGGGGGTGCTGCAGGTTCTGCGTTTACCATTGTCCGTAGCTATAACAAACATGGCCGCCTCCAGAGGAGTGCCGATATCATTTAATGATAACTAGACCAACGAGTATTTCTAAAACATACTGTTGTATTTTACGAACGCATTCATTTGCAAGTTTTTGAAATCTACAATCATTTCATTGATTCCTCTTGAATGAAAAAACGCTCTAAATCTCACACACTGTCCCTTTAAGGCAGCATATAACAGGTGTAAAATGATAAAGCATCAGAGGGCACGGAGAACATTTTATTGATTCCAGTTTAGGCAATTACAAGTATTTTCTTTTTATTCCATCATCTTCAGAAAGAACAGCCCAGTGCGCCCCAATGGACGTAATGGCACCGTGGAAGCGGCCGCTGATGATGCGCAGTTCAGCCTTCTCGTCGTTGGGGTACATGTTGAAGGAGTGGCCCACAGGCTTGCCCGCGTACAGGCAGCGGCCCAGGTTGGTAGTGAACACCAGGGACTGAACGTAGTGCGCGTACTTTCCCGTTAGGGCCACGATAGCCTCGTTGTCAAACAGTTTCAACTCCTGGACTTGGCCGAATTGCAATCCTTTCGTAGTGCTCCAGGTTTGGCCGAAGCGAAGTTGGATTCTGACGAAGAGAAAACAAAATAAATCTTGATAAGTAGGAATACATTGAGGTAAGCAATGAAAACGTTAGCATGATCATAGTGTGGTGTCTAGTTTTTTTTTGTACCCTTGGCGTTTACAATCTTTAAGAATGTATGAATAAATGTAACAATCATCACGTTAAAAGTTGGGCGTGGTCATCTCGTTAAGTCATAGACCAGCGGTTCTCAAACTTTTTGGAGTCTGGGAAGCCTTTTAGAAAACACATTTTCCATGGACCCTCATTGTAAACATTTGAGGAAACAAAACAAAAACAAACATATAAAACATATATATATATATATATATATATATATATATTAGAGTTAGAGTACTTAGTACATTAATTTCCATATACTTAAGAATTAAATTGATACTTTCGTCTCTGAAATTGTATATCTAGACTTAAAAAAAAAAACACGAAAACAAAACAACGTGAAAATACGTCCCTGGCGTTGAATGAGTTAAACTGGTTGAATGGATTGCTTTATTGAAGCGTAAGGAATAATTTCACAATTTGATATAAGAAATGAAATTAACATTTGTTTTTTAATTAATGACCCAAATGAATTGTTTCATGGACCCACTTTGAGTACCACAGTCAAAGACAACGAAATTGTCTTTTACAAAACCACCAGTTGAAGTACAAGTTTGAAAAAAAAAAGCAATACAACAATAATAAAATTTGCAAACTTTCCAAAATAGCACTAGTGTTCAAATTCCCAATCTTACAATAGTTAGGATGTTTAGTTGTCAGCATTTAAAGCAAATTATCAGTAAAGTTTGAATCCGAATCTAGCAGTTTACTCCGATCCGAAATTTTACACCGACAAGCGAATATTACCCAACTTTTATATATCAGTTCAAAATATGATGTACTCATATAAAACAGCCTTACTAAGAGCACTTATTATCTATTAACGCTAATTTAACAAAAAGCTAAAACGACTATGAAGCTGCGATTAAAACAGACTGAATTCAAATAGAAATTTTGGGGACGATATTTAATATTCATACGCTGATTATGATGCGCCTTGTGAATTCGTTACTCACCCATAGATGAAGTTGTTATAAGCCTCCCATACCCGGACAGCCGTAATCCTGCCGCTACCGGTGATAGCATATGAAATCCCAAATCCTGAGCCCACATGACGTGAGAATGAATAAGATTGAGTGTCGGCCTGTTCTGTAAAACAATGCAAACAAAAATCCTTTATTGAAGAACATTATATTGATTCATAACCAATCCAGGTACGATAATCGTATCATTTCATTCAGTTTGAACGTGCGGAATTACCATCAGCCAAAGTTGTCATTGAGAGGAGTGCGATCAATACCAGCGAAATCATTCTGTGAAAAAAAAAAAACAAATGGGAAAAATAATTCATACATCATTACTGTTCTCGGAAAAACAGACGTCAGCCTTACTTGGTTTTTTTTGGTGATTCTCTCAGTTAAAAAAAGAAAAAAAAGTCACAAAAAAGGATGCGTTAAAGTCAATACATTTTTGCTGGAATGCAGAAAAAAACAATTTTTTTGATCAAGTTTACAGATTAAACTCTCGTTCCCGATAAGGAACTTTCCCGTGTTAGTCCATCAGATTAAAGAATGTTTTGCTTGTTTATTAATAGAAGCAATCTTTTGTACAGCCACTTCCTTCAAGTTGTGTAGGAACGCAAAGTGGAGGAGGTACTTAAGGCGTCAAAAAAACCTTCCAGGTATGTTTTAACTCTTCATTAGCTCTTCTGAATGTAAAACCTGTCCTGCCTGAATTTTGAGAGGGTTTTATAAGACTTTTAAAGATTACAGCACAACTTCAACACGCTTTGGGCTTGATTTGACTCGTATTATTGTTGTTATTGTGAAAGGGAAACCCAAGAGGACTCACAAGAACCTATTTGAATTTTCTAGTGCTCTCGTGAGGCCATTTTGGACATTTAGGCCGGTCCATGCTTTTTCAGACCTCTTTTTGTGGGTTTTTGACGGTCAAAACCTGATTTTAGAGTATGGGTATGAATTGGGTTATGGTTATGGTTGGGGTTAGGAGTTAAAAATGCATTTTGCCAATATATGTCCTCACAAGTATAGCTGTACAAACATGTGTGTGTCTGCATGTGTGTGTGTGACATGTTCTGACGAAACCAGGCATACATCAAGCGTATTAGTTTTGAGTGATTGACAAAAATGTAGGACAGAAATGTATTTCTGTCAAATATTTGGATTTGGGTCTGATGAGTACACGTTTTTTACTTTAACTATACATGCTGTCCCTCACCTTGTGGCAGATCATTATGTCATCCGAACATCGGTGAACGATCCACATGAGTCTATTTCTAATTTTGATTTTATGCTTTCATTCACTCAAGCAAGTTGTGGCATGATGCATTCAATGTTTTGTTCTGGGATGCCTTCAGAATAATCACGCAGCAATGAATAAACATGTAAGTCCGTTGAATTTTATTTCAATAAGCAAAAAGGGGCGTGGCGGGATATGACGCCGTGTCCATAACAACGACGGATAAAAATTGCAATTCTGACATTTTTCATGTGCCGTTTTTTAACATGTTTTTCTCAAAACTAGCAATTTCAGCGTGGAAACATTCAATTTGCTGTAACCTTTTTCCATTTTACAGCGGGAAAATATGAATTATATATTTTTAAAGCTTAGGGGATTAATCATGTCCTTGATTTCCTGAGACATAAACCAGTTTCAGCGAAAAACCAATTTGTGTGTGTGAAGCGAAAGCGAAGTGAACATGACATCGTGTTAAGTTTTCAGAATTTTATTGAAAAACGTGAAATGGTGTTTCACTGGGAGCGTGCAATCAACAACAACAAAACGATTACAAAAATCACATTCGAAGCTTCGTCAAAAGTTCGTCTCACAAAATGATCAAAAAAATCACATTCACAATTATTTCACATTTTCTCTCCGGATAAAGATTTTAACTATGATTCATAACAGTTTGGCGCCTGGCTAGCATTGTATTATTATTATGCGCCAAATGTAGATGATTGTGAATTATTGACCATTGCGTAAGAATTCGAAAAAACAGCCCAATGTGCTCCAATGGAGGTGATTGGACCTTGGACTCGGCCACTAACTAACTGTAGCTCAGCTTTTTCGTTTTGGGGGTACATGTTGAAGGAATGCCCCGTAGGCTGGCCCACAAATAGAGAACGCCCCAGGTTGGTAGTAAACACTAACGATTGAATGTTATGAGTGTACTTTCCCGAGATTTGTACGACGGCTTCCTCGTCAAACAGCAGCATCTCTTGGGGTTGGCCGTACGCGTAACCCGTGACCTCGGTCCACGCGTGGCCAAAACGGAACTGCAGCCTGAAAAAGAAACACCAAAAGTTCAAAAACAGGAATACAAAATTACATTCATCCAAAAGGTTGCATGAAAATGTATTACGAAAATGTTATATACAAGTTGTACCAACGAAAAAATTGGGTGATTTAGAATAAACGACCTGTAAATCCGAGAAATCGGGTTCAGTCTTACGAAAGTGGCAGTTAAGCAGTTAATTGCGTTGCCATCATTGATTTCAACCTTTATGTATTATCGTCATCTGGAGGGCTAAGAATCTTATACAGGCAGAATATAATATTACGTAAATAACGTACGAAGTATTATAAATTGCTACTTTTTTCACATGCTTTGAGCCCTGTAGTCCATTGTGGCTTATTTGCGTTTTTTTACTACCGCGACTGGGGCAATCTTCCTTTAAACCAGTGCTCAATTAGCCCCCCCTAGGAAGGGAAAACTTTTCCCGACCCCCCCCACTGTAAAATGTATAAGCATACCTACCTCTGTACCCTTTTAACAATAACAAAAAAAACGCAAAATAAATCAACTTTCAACAACTGTTCATTATTTTTTACAGCGTTTATGTGGGTTACAGCTTGGTCTAAAACGGAAGTTCATCAAAGTGCCTGAAACTAAAAAAAAAAAAAAAAATACACCTCACTTGACAAAAACAAAGCCTTTTCTTTTATGTCATCTCACCCCACTTTTTGAAAAGCACGGCCTTGCTCAACGGTTTTGACTTTGAACTGCCACCAGAGGGGGCTCTCTTCTAGTGAACTCCACCAGGCATATTACTGTTGTGTTGGTGCAGCATAACAAGTCGAGTGTGTCGGTGTTATGTTGGAAATATGTTGGTGCTGCTCTTATTTATAAACATGGAGCCATTTTCAGTCTGTGTTGAAGGCATGATATTGCTATAAACAGGAAGTTTGGAATTTTCAGTGTACCATATTTGATGTTATGATGCAATATAGCCGATAAATGTCAAAAATATTCTTTTGTTAAATTTTCGGTAGTGCGGGTATAATCAGGTGCGGTTTATCGTCTGAAAAATGCAGCGAATGATTAATTTATTGCTCTCTTTTGAATTATTATATGTTAAGTTATAATATAAATGAGTTATTCACCCGTAAACGTAGCTGTTATAGGCCTCCCATGCTCGGATCCCCGTTATCCGTCCCTCGCCAGTGATGGCAAATGAGCTGCCATGCCCAGACCCAACTTGTTTGGAGTACGAATATTGGGCATCGGAATCTGCAAAAAATACACATCCAGACACACACAATCTGTATTAAAGAACATTAGGCAGATGCACAGTCACTTTTGGTAAAGTCACAAAAATATCAGTTCATCCGTTGATCATAAGATGTTTACCGTCAGCCAAAATTGTCAGAGGCATCAGCGCAATCAAGATCAACGAATGCATTCTATGAAAACAAAGAATAGTGGGAAAAGGTTTAATCGATCGTTATTAATGTCAGATGAACAGAAGGCCGCCTTACCTGATGATTGTTTTTCATCAACTTTTCACCTTAAATCTGTATTCCCGTTAAGGAAGTTAAGTCTGTCAGGCAAAACTGAAAACTACACATCCATTCTGGGTTCCTCTAGGTTTTATAGGTATGGCATTTCCTTCAAATCAGATGGCAAAAGGAGGCGGAGCTTGGACATTTAAAAAAAGGAAAAACATTTCAGGTATGTCACCCTGCCTGCATTTTCTCAGTGGGTACAATGAAGGAAATGTGCGTTTTAAACAAATTACAGTAACCCGTACGGCCAGTCGCAATTTGAATATCCAGTCCTGTACTTTTGTCAACACGTATTACATTATCGTTAATGATTTGTTATGAGCGGTTGGTAGAACATCAAAACAAACTCTTGAATTTATTAATCTCTGTGAAGACAGATAGACGGACAATCGCTCATTTTAAGATCCATGGAAATATGCAAAACCTGCTGAAAACACTTTGCTATGTTTTCATTTCCCTGCAATTTTTTTTTTTACATTTGATCTTATCATAACATTTGCAATTAGGAGCGGCTCATAACATGACAAGTAGACAATGTATCTATAAGCCTAAAAGAAAACATACATGTTGTCTTAACCCTCGTGCATACATGGTACCAATGGGACCTTTTTGATGATTTCTTTGTGAAATGAAAGGAGAAAGCATTGAAAAAAAAAGACATAGGGAGCTGAAATTTCACGCTAATTAGAGAATCATGTTAAAGTTCCAAATACAACCATGCTGCAAATTCTAAACTCTTGCAGCTTGGCGTACTAAATAATTACCTCCATTTATTCGATGGATGTTAAACCCATGTGTTATATTGTATTTCCTGCGATTTTTGAACCAAGCTCTTTAGCGGTGATTGCGATAGGCCAACAGATAGAAATGACTTGTTTGTAACACTTTAAGACAGAAGGTGGCGCCAAAGATCACTTCACGGTTATTTTTTTCGTCCACGCACCAACTCCTACATTGAAAACACCAACTTGTTTAAAGAAAACAATAATTCATTAAAACGTTAGTTATCCCGCCCTCAAAAGCAGGTACCACGTTGGTACAAAAAACGCGAGAGTAGTCTTTTTAAAATGAATGCACGAGGGTTAAACCGGATGTGTACATCCAGTATGATAATCAGAATGTTCACCTTTTTGATTTAAGTCTTAAGGTTGTCCTGCCATAGAGCCTCTAGTTGTGACCTAAAATATAATAACGACATTATTGGACACAAATGTACAAGGTTGCGTTTGTCGTTTCAGTGAAGTCATTCAACAGGGAGATGAGTTTTCAATAATCTAGTTAGCCTATCAACTACCTGTCTGCCCGCATAGTCTGAATTTCTTCTTCTCATGCGACTTTCTTATCTTTAGCCATTTTTCAATTTGTGTTCTTGCCCGTTCGTACGTCACTGGAATGTCGTGGCCGAAGTGCTGTTCCAATTTAAAGAGTTCTTACCAGCTAGCCTAAACCAAGCAACAGTTGGATACTTGTGAAGGCTTGGAAAATGGTAAAACTGTATCCCAAGCTACATTTAGTTAGATAACATCAAAAACCTACGGTAGTCACCAAATTTTGGTTTCTCCAAAAATAACCTTCTAGCCAAGCTCAATAGCTAAAAATCAATGTGTCAACACCATGACAACCGTGCCAAAAAGAGATATCACCATGATAGTGCGAGCTCAACAGCTTTTGTTATTGTGATGCAATCTCAAAGCATTATCACACCAGCAGAGTGATGATCACTCCGTCGTCCTGTCCTTGCCACAACATTTCCCCTTCAAAGTGGACCTTGCCATGTTTCCGGGCCCTCATTAGAATCCCCACCACCTTGTCGGAGATACGAACGTATCTGTCAAACAGTTGCCCAAACGTAACGCGTGTCTTTCCGTCTCCATCCGGATCGGCCATAGTCCTGATCACGTAACACATATCGGAAATCTCTCCGTGGATGTGTTTCTCGGCGCGTTTGGCTCTCTCCGCGGTTTTTGTCCCTTCCTTGGGGCGTCCGTATCCATCTTGGCCTTTTTGGAGGCGGAGGGACATGGAGTATTCGTAGTCAAAGTATTCGCTGAAGGGGTTGAGTTTCTGGTTTTCGGTGTGTTCCGAGGCCCAGTTTTGCCAGCGTTTCTTGAGACTGCCAACAGGGCTGTATTTTTTGGAGAGAGCGTTGATCTTCCTAGCGTCCGCGGCTTCCTTTCCAGACCTGAAAAGGATGTAAGATGACATGATTACGTGGTTCATGTAATACCAAAGGAATATTAACAAAACCACAAAACCGGATTCTTATTTCTGCTATCGTTTTCATATTTGGGCTTCGTGTTCAATGTTAAAGCAGACATACCAGATGGATCATCAAGAAAGGAAACCAAATTTGTGGTTCGTGGCCTCGGGAGTATCTATCTAGTTTCTTTTGATCCTCTTGCATTACTGAAGCCGTTCCAGTGTAAATGCATCACGCAAGACATGTAAGCCCAAGAGTGGTAAAGGTCTGCAAAGCTTTTTTACTTACGTTAGGATTTGCGGTCTTTTGATTTGCACCGATGACTCTCCATCGCAAACGTTTGCTGAGGTACTCAGGGATGCTTCATTGTCTATGTTTTGTGTTTTACTTTCTAATGGGGAAAGTCCACTCTTCTCTTCTGGATCAGAAGCAAAAATCTGTTCTTCCTCTTTTAGGACGTCTTTGTGTCCAGCCTTGTTTTCCAAATGCATCTCTGTTTGGGTCTTTGATAAGACCACGTTGGAACAATTTTTGTGGTGAGGAGGTGTGTCCTTGCTGAGTTTCTGTAAGCTACTGACAGACGTGTCATTGTCTCTGTTTAGTGATTTTGTTTCTAAAGAAGAAAGTCCACTCTCCTCTGGTTCAACACTAAGAATCCGTTCCTCTTTCGGACTACTTTCTTTTCCAGAATAATTTTCCACCTGCATCCCAGTTTTGGTCAGTGATAAGATCACATCGGAAGATTTTCTATGAGAAGATAAGTCTACTGCATCTGTCAACCTGTTTGCGTCCTCGCGGACTTTCCTTGACCCACTGAGGGCTGCTTCATCGTCTCTGTTTAGTAATTTCCTTTCTAATGGAGAAAGTCCACTATCCTTTGGATCGGCGCTAAGAACCTGTTCCTTGTCCTGCTTTATCCCGGTTTGGAGCACTTTGGAACACTTCCTGTTGCGACCTGGAAAAATTTCTTCGTCTAGCAACTTGTTGGCATCTTCACCGATATTTGCGAGACTACTTAGGGATGCTTCATCGTAAATGTTTCTTGTTTCCTTTTCTAAAAGAGAAAGTCCACCACCCTCCACTAGATCAGCACCTAGAAGCTGTTCCTCTTTCGGAACACTTTCTTTTCCAGGTTCATTTTCTGACTGCCTTCCCGTTTGCGTCAGAAATAAGATCCCATTGGAACATTTTCTTTGGTGAACAGGAGAGCCTTCCATCTCTGGTAACCTATCCGCATCCTTGGTCGATCCGCCTTTCTCAATACTCTTTGTCAGTAACTTAACTCCCGCGCTTCTGTCTTGCGGCTCACTAGTAACAGTCTTCTGCACCAGCTTCATTCTAATCGAGGATGAAATCATAGGTCCCTCGGAGTTGTTTTCATTTTCAATCTTGGTTGTACCTTGAGAAACATTTGGAGAGTCAGAAGCAACCACAAGATGTAGAGCAGTCTCTGTCTTCTGGCTTGGGATGGATTTCTTTGGGACACACGTTTTTGAGGGGTTCTCCGGGGTGTCTCCTTCGCATGGAGACCATCCAGAAGGTTCCGCGGCCTGCTTCCGCTCATTCTCTGATATCCATTGCTGCCAGCTTTTTGCCAGGCCACACACCTTGCTGATGGCCCGGAGCTTCTTGATATTCTTGTTGGTGGACGCTTTCCGTACAGAGCATCGCTCCATTTCTTGCTCCGACGTGATGAAAAATGGCACCAACGGTTAGCTTAACTTAGCTGTCGGGTTATAAAATTATTTTCGGCTTTCGTAAACGCTCTGCTGCCGGCCCTTCCGCTTACTGCCCCAGCTCTGAAAACAGTCAAGCTATCCAAGGGTTCTGTTTCAGGCACCTTTGCCTGACACCACTCACCCCTACCCAGAGTCAGATTTCATCACAGACTGTAGTGCCTCTTACTCGTAGTCAACAATGAAATGGGTTCCTGGACGCAGAGTAAAAGGAGACCAGACTTGGGGCTATGAAACCTGCATAGCATTAACATCCTAGTATTATTTGTACTTTTATTCAACACACAAAATGAGTTTCAAAGTCTTTATTCATTCCAAATATATTGCGTTGCTTACTTGGCCTTGTCTGTTTCATATTTGCACCGTTTTAATAGGGGAAAAGAGGAAGTCATTGACATGTCTGTTTTGTTCATGGCGGTTGATGTATTTTCGATCACATGGGTAAAATTGAGAGGCACAGATAGGAAAGACATGAGTCATGAGTCAACTCTTGCTAAGAAAAAGATAGTATGCCAAGCAGATGAGGACCCCCCGCTGACGAAACAGTTTCCTCTTGCAATGCAGCTTTGATCACAGTTTAGCCAAGAGAGCGGAAAAGAAACACGATGCACAAAAACAAAAAACAGGCACAGGAAACTAATTATTCGATTTTAGGGTATGTGCCCATTTCATGAAAATATGTAGGTGGATTTCTAATTCTTGTTCGTCAAGGAGACGGCGTGTTATAAATAGATATTGGCACAGGCGAATGCACTGTTGCAGCTGTTGGCGGTCTGTCATGCAGAGGATGAGTGACTCACCAGGCAGTAATGAAAAGTTGCATTGTATGTACTATTCCGTGCATTTATATGTATGCCTTGAAAATTCCACAATACATACATATATATATATATATATATATATATATATATATATATATATATATATATATATATATATATATATATATATATATATATATATATATATATATATATATATATATATATATATATATATATATATATATATATATATATATATATATATATACATATATATATATATATATATATATATATATAAAGTTTTTATGTCTTTTTTACATTTCATATTCGTATTAAACATCATTTTTGTCCATTTGTTGAAACTGGCTAATTATTTAAACCCATCTCACATGATTTCAGACACTTTTGCAGAGCATGTATATTGTGAGTTTAACATTTTTCCAGCAGAGGGCACTATAGTGTCATTATGAGATCAGTTTTGTTTCTCTCGCTCTCACCGTGCACTGAAAAGTAGTTCGAGAGATGGATTTTGGGTGAAATTTTACCATGAACCTAAATGCGCTACAAGTTTTGAATGTGAACTTAATTTGACATTATGTTATGGTTCCTTAGCGGAAGATCCACCGGAAATTTCACCTGAAAACCAAATTTGCTGTTTATCATACTCCATTCCAATTCAACTTCAGTTCTAAAACATACAGCACCTATGTATATAAAAAATACTTTTTTTTCTTCTTCTTCTGTTTGGGTATACAAGCAAGCAGTATAGTGCTGCTAGGGGGATTTAGGTCAAATGGACTGGGTGGTCTGAGGAAGTTCAATTGTGGACAAAATGCACCTGTCTTCCTTAGGGCATGTCAACATCTGTACTCCTGTCACTGCTTTGTTTAGTTTGTGTTGCTAGTTTCCAGATTGTTTTGTTTGGCAAGCGCTGTTGCTGAAGCATGTATTAATTGTCCTGGAGTGAATCGGTTAGCATCCCTTGTGTGTGCACCTCTGACACCTTGTTCATCACAATTACTTTCATTTTGCCAAAGGAAGCACTGTCGATGAAAGGACATAAGTATTTCTTTACATTTTTCCTTGCTGTAGAAAGTATTTAATGCAGTGGCACTTGCGTAATATTAAGGCTACGATTGTCATTTATCCCCCAAAAAAACAACATAGTTGATAAGAATTCTTATCACTGGCACACAAGTATTTTATGACGAGTGATTTATGACAAAAATTCTCGTCCGTGACCGAAATAAACACTAAATGCCCTGATGGCACTTTTGATTGAGGTGGAGAAGCAGCAGAAGCAGCTCAGGTTTAGCCTACAACATCAATGCAAAGCATTTAGCTGTAACTGCAGCCACAGCTATCGATAGCAACAAAGAGGCTAACTTACAGAGTCATAAAAAAGCTCTTTGCCAGACGTAAGCAAGTCCATGAAGAGCGGGATGGACAATATTTTTTTTTTTATGTTATTTTCCGATTATTTGGCAATCAAAATAGGAAAACTGTACCATTCCTGCTTATGGCCAAAAGTTGAGATTTCAACCATTACTTGGGACTAGTCTCAAAAACAGCAGAAGGTAAATGGGTACAAATGCATCTTTTAAAATCTGTCTAAGAAAATAACTTCTTTGTTGACGCTTATTATTTTGATCCACCATAATAATACAATGTTTTGAAATCAATAAAAACATACTCTGGTTTGGTCTTTTAAGTCTTAAAATGAGGTAAATAAAAAAATTACAGTATTTTCCGCACTATAAGGCGCACCGGATTATAAGGCGCACCCTCAATTAATGACATATTCTAAAACTTTTTTTCCATATATAAAGCGCACCCTCAATTAATGACACGTTTTAAAACTTTTTCAATCACAAAATAGTAATACTCAAAGTAAAAACAATAATAACTCAAATAATAACTCAATGTCAATATAACCAAACTTGTTCAACTCTAAACACACAAAAGAAACAGTTAAAAATTACTTTATCACTTCATACCCCATCTACGAATCACAATCTCAAAACTGATCCATATATAAGGCGCACCTGATTATAAGGCGCACCATCAGCTTTTTTAAAAATAAGGCTTTTAGGTGCGCCATATAGTGCGGAAAATACGGCATTGAAATAAAAATGAATTCATCTCTCATTTATTTGATCTCTTGACAGCGCTAAACAAAACAAACGTTCTAATTCGACACAGCACGGCTTCACGTCACCTTGTAATTTCCCCAAAGCCGACCTCAGCCAGCAAAAGTAAACCTCCGTATTATGCACTTAAGAAGAAGTGATATGTTATTGTTTAGCCCTCGGAAAGGAGGATTAGGATGTGGGACGAATGAAATCAAGTCCAAAATATGGATCAGAGAGGAGCAACCGAGAGGCTGCGAAGGTCAAAGTCATCAGTTAAGATTCCAACAAGGGGACAGAGAGCATTACCCCAAACCAGATGGACTCATTAGACACGGGGAGAAAGTTAAAAGTTTCTCGTTTAGATTTATATGACAGCCTCGGCGGCTGTGTTTTACACTATGGAGAGGGTGGAAGCCGAAGAGGAAGGGATTTGATCAAACAAAAGCTTTTTAGAGTGGCAAGTGTTTACAGTTGTAGAAGCTATGAATAGTGCTGTTTAATGTTGGAAATCCTTCGCCGTGTCACTGATAACTGCTTAATGGCTTCAGCACACATGGACTCGTGTTCACGTCAGAAAACCAACGACAGAGGGTCCCTTGGAGTAATATTTGTTTTGCGCTGAGGCGCTGTCGCTAATGATCACGAATGGCAAAATGGAGGCCGGGCCGATGGGAATTCCGTTAACTCCTAAGCGTTATGTCATATATCAAAGTATTCGACAAATTTTGGCCCGGTTGACTCAAGTCGTTAGTTCCAAGTATATCTAACATTTAAACCGCGTACCATGGCACGAGTCCACAGCTTTTCCTGGCGAGGATGCTTATTTATAGGCAGACAAAGGTCTTCGTCGGTTCAACGTTTATTGCCGATCGGTTTGCGGACAATCCAAAGAAGTCAGTGTTTTGTCGGAAAACAATAACGAATCAAGCTTCGTAAGGAAAATACAGATGCATGTAAGAGTTTAAGAACATTCATGTTTTACCAAGAGGTTCATGGCTAGCTACCCATCTGAGATGAGAATTTATCACTTGAGCTTCACTGCGAGTGTGAATAATGCGTCAGAGGTCCCCAACCGCCGGTCCTCGGCCCGGTACCGATCCGTAGATCAACCGGCGCTGGGCCGCACGGGCTGCAACTGAAATAATGATGTTTTGGAACTGATTTAGTCCATCCTTTAACAGTTCATTAATTTGCGCTTCGTTTGGCTTGATCTTTGCTTTTTGGTGCCACCTCTGGCCGCAGTTGATATTACATTTTGTAGTGAGGAAGACGGTGCGGCTTGCCATTGTCAAAGACGTTGTGTCTCCCTGTGAAATGTGAGTGTCTGTAAGTTGTGCTTTCTTTGCGTGCCGTTCATGATAATATAACCAAAATTAGGTTGTTCATTGCGACTGCGGATAACATGCTAGCTAGCATAAAGTATGCATGTGATCTCACCATTGGGTGGAATTTCCCAAAGTGTCCACAATAAAGGAAATAAATAAATGAAGCTTTCTTAACTTTGGTTAAGTTCCAATACTGAACACCTGCATTACGCTCAGGCTATTTTTTTCCCCAATAAGTACAATTGCGTCAGAGTTTCTTCACGTAAGAGGAAATGATCCATTTACAGAAATGCGGCGAGGCTGCAAATGGCTTGGGCGCACATATGGAGAGGAAAGTTAGAAGCAGCATCTCATGACACCAACAAAGGCCAAATGCTTGTTTGCTAACTTGTATAGAGGCTCTTCACACTTCACCGCCTCGGCCACTATTGAACACATTCCGCCAAAGGTGTCGGGTCAGCACTGGTGCTGACGGGAACGTAGTAGTAAGCGGGCTGCGGTAATTTGTTTAACCTTTGATTAGGCCCTGGAATCTCAACTATGAAGAGGCACTACAGGTCGTGACTGCATTTTTTGCCACTTTGCCAATCTGTCATTGGCACCATCATGCACTTGAAACATTTGAAATTCCACTATGGGTGGAACGAGGAAGCTAGCTTTGCGCATGCTGGTTTGACTGGGTAAAAAAAAAACAACAAAACACAAAAATAAAAAAAAACAGGCTTTTCTTATCAGGATAGTAAATTCCTAAGTTCTTATATATATAATAGTTTTTGCATATTTTAGCATATCTTGTGGTTTAATGGTTTAATCGTATGTACCGTATTTTCCACACTATAAGGTGCACCGGATTATGAGGCGCACCCTGAATTAATGACATATTTCAAAACCTTGTCAATCACAGTATAGTAATAATCAAAGTAGTAACAATAATAACTCAAATTATAATTCTAAACTCTCTAGCATAATACCTCAATGTCAATAAGAGCAACCTTGTTCAAGTGTAAACACACAAAAGAAACAGGTAAAGCTTACTTTATCACTTCATTCCCCATCTACAAATCCCAATCTCAATATTGATCCATATATAAGGCGCACCGTATTATAAGGCGCACTATCAGCTTTTTAAAAAAAAATAAGGCTTTTAGGTGCGCCTTATAGTGCGTAAAATACGGTATTTCATGTTTCACAAAATGCTGCATTAATGCCCACATCCTGTAAGCACCCAGGTCCAGAATCTAAAATCCCTGCCACAGTTTGGCTTCAGCCACAGATGCTTGTGCTCAAGCAGCAGTCCAATGAGCTCATTAAGATCACCTGTTCAGTAGAACCACCTGTGACGAATGCAAAACAGTGGCATGTTTTTTACCTTACAGGTTAGATTTTTCCTTCTCTGGTAAGCAGCGCTTCCATTTTCAATACCTAATACCATTTAAGGGTGATTTTTACAGCGTATGTGAGTGAAAGCACACAGACAGAAACTTTAAGAACATCATCAGTTGAAGTCGTACGAGAAATTCAAATCCAAGCAATGATTTTCTTGAGTGCATCACATTTTATTTGGTAGGAACACAACACTGACCGCATGTTACAAAAGATGTTTAAATAAATCAGAAAATCTACAGTTTAATGAGGTAAAAGCAGAGATATCAGTGACTTACTTCTCTTGCGTTATTTTCATTTCGTTAATCCGACGGGGGGAAAAAAACGGCTTTCCTCTGGAAAGCTGATTTATTTACAAACACATTCAATGATCCAAATTATGTTTGAACAAGTCAGTGGTAGTTTTACAAGTTCCAGATACACCAAATGAAATTTCCCTCTTTTTAAATGCTCCCTCCATCACAAATCCTCCCAACACATTCTGTTGTCGTAAGGTAAATGTTTTGAAATGAATAATTTGCTGGAACAATGAATTTACATGTCTCATATCTAACCCCAGCAGCATTAACAGAAAACAGAAACGGTGAATTCAGATGAAGTGTCATATTTGAGAAAGAAAAAAAAAAAAAGTTTGTTTTATCTCAGAGTTGATATTCAGATAATACAAGACAGATGTCATGACCATGTAAAATTTGCAAACATGGCAACTAGCTTAATATAAGCCTTTATAGTTTTTTTTTCAACAGTGAACAACATTCTTTATGTCCCAGTACCAATGGATATGCATCATCATAATATTTGAACGTTTTCTAACGGTTTTGTCAAAAACATCATTAGCAGAGGCAGTTAGTTCATTGTGACTGCATGTATCAAATAAACAGAACATTTCTTTTAGCGAATATTGGGTGTCCTCCGACTTCATTTGGGTTCATGTTTCAAAATCACTTGATTTTTCCTAATTCTCGGTCTCAAATTTGCATTTTTTTCCTCTGATTGGCTCGGACAAGAAATGCAAGATAGAAGTATATTAATGCCCTAATTAATTAATAAAATTCAACCTCAGCAATACTTTGTTTTAATTGTAGTGTATGTGACAGAGGAAATGGAAACAAATTTGGACAAATTTGAATGAAAACCGTCCAGGAATTGTTGACCACGCTGGCTTTGTTTTCGTGTTACACTTATAGTACTGTGTTATGTTTCAATTACAGTGTAACTGTAGAACTACAGACATGGTGTTAACTTTAAGTACAAAACAGAAAAAAAAAGTAGTATGAATGCAGTGTGTCATGAGTGCAGACAGAAGTGGACCAGCGCCTGACGAATGACACACCAGGAAAAAAAAAAGTAAAATGTTGCCCTCTAGTGGTGGCGGGAGGTTGAGCAAAAATACACAGACAAACTGACAGACCGATGATTACAATTTTGTCTGGCTTGAAAAAATGATGGACCAACGATGACGGAAAGGGGGCGGGGCTATGATGAATAACAAATGGCGACCCAGCAAAAAAATAAAAATAAAGTTACCCATCTCTGCTTCTCATCCCTAATGAACTGCTAAATTTATACTACAATGTACAGTAACGGACATTCATGTGATGGTGGATATTTGCATACATTTGCATACGAGATGAATACTTAAAAACACAATAACAACAAAAGCACTTTTCTGTGAGCAACAAATTAATACAAAAAGACAAATATTTGTGAGTTGTGTCCTCAGAGCATAAAAATATCAATTCTGTCCTGCAGTTTGTGAGTCCTCGTTGCTCTGCCGCCTAGCGCTCCATGTCCTCATTCTTACAAACGGAAAGAAAATGCACAGTTTTAATTTTTGTCTTTTGAAAACGTGCGCACATTCCCAGTATGGGATAAACACTTGACTCATCGTGTCCTTAAATAATTCCAAGTGTGTTTATCTAATCAGAGCATAAATCATGCCTCCCTTTTGTTTTCTTCCCCATGGCTAATCCTCAGTTCATCGCGCAGGAAAAGGTTACGAAGCACGGCCGCCGAAATGAGACGAGGACAAAACTGGAAGCGTCTCGCCGATGTGCCAGATCGCCAACATTTGGCGGTTTAACGGCTAGGAGAAGTCCAGAGGTCGGATCATCATGGCGGTGGCTCGGAGTGAGTAGCTGGGGCCCTTAAAGTAGTGCCACTTGATACCGTTTACCTTCCCCACGTGCTGTCCTTGCACAAAGTACATGCCGTTAAGGTTGGACGGCCCGCACGCATCGAACCACCAACCTAAAAAGAGAACACAAGAAAGTCCTTTGAATCTGGTTCTATTTTTTGCGTGCTACTTAATGATCATAATAGTTGTTAATGTTAGAAAGCCCACATTGTTTGTATGTTTGTACTTTCGTTCGATGTGCTGTTTGTGTGCGATGTTGTAGATTCCCATGCTGTGAGCACTTCGTGAACGCACCACTAGTTTAACGTGAATGACCCACCGTAGTTTTTTTGTTTCCTCGTCCGCGACATCGTTCAGTCCGTGACGTAGTTTGATAAAGTTGCTTATAACGCTCATTCCAGCACATTTGTGATTGTGTGTATGTGACGAAAGATCACAGTTAATAAATGTGCTAAATGGAGCAACGATACATGTTCTTTAACTGGAGCATACACATCCATATTTGCCACTCGAAAGGGAACTAGCTGGAGACATCATAGTCAAACCTGAACCCCACGATTTATGATCCTCTCCGTTTTAGTTAAGTATGAACCTAGATAAATTGATATTACAGGAACTCCCATGATGCCTTTCATTAGGAATCCACATATGTTGTAGATTACATGGACATCTCCTGGATTTTGTCATGCATTTCAAAATGTAGATAGATGGCAAAAAAATGTGTTTTGTCTTATAGATTTGTGTCAAACTGTGACCTATGCTTTGTAGAAAATAAATCAGCGATGAGAACAGGAAAAAAAAAATCACAAACAACCTGATCCAAATTTGCTGTGTGTATACTGGACAAGTATCAGTGATGTCATTATCCGGTGGGTAACGATCCAGATTTGTATGATTTTTGGCGATGAATTAGAATAAACAGAAAATCCCATTTAACATCTCATCTGGAAGGCTTGGAGCCAGAAGGTCAACGGTTCAAGTCTTGCTTGAATAGCAACAAGCTGTTAATGAGATGCTAGTGTTTTTCCTGGCAACTGTTAAGGTGCCCTTGAACCAGGCACTCCAAAACGTTTTGAGTGGTTCAAATTTGAGATGCATTTAGCGATTATTTTAACTAGCCGTAATGTTGAACATTTTGAACACCATTGCTCAATTTCTTCCACGTCATTCTGGCAGTATTGTAGCCAAGGGACAGCGCATTTTGAATGTTGATACGTTGCCAACATTTGGGTGAAATTTCAGCTCCCTTTCAGTGCTTTCCTTTTGAAGTGACCCGCCTTTGATAGAAAGGTCTGGGAAGTGGACAAAATCCTGCACAAGGTTTTTTTAAATTTCAGCTTTGTTGGAAGTGACACTTGCTAGAAAGCTAGCTTAGCGCCTAGCATTGCCAAACAGCCGTAAAAGAAATGACTTTCGGGTGGATGTGACTTTATTTTTAAACCTGTTCAGAGATATTTAATGTGACCTGTCTACAATTGCATGCTGCTGATTGGATAAGTCACTGTTTTTATTAGGTTGTAATTTCAAACAGAAAACAACAAATCGTTCCGCTCTATTTAGCGCAACGATAATCAGTCTGCTTTCATATAAGACTTAATGCTAGGCTTTGAGCATTTAGACAATTACAGGTCATCAAGCGACTATGAAAATAATTGTCGATGAACTCTTCTCATCTTTTACTTCCCTGAGCAGACTACGTTTCATAATCGAGTAAATAATAAGGAAGGCAATAAAACGTCATAAAGCGGCCGCTGTGCCCAGTAAAGGGTTAAGCCGATTGTGCCCTGTAGGTTCAAGAATCAAGTTTTATTCTCATATGCATAGTAATACCACACAATGAATCCTTATTCTGTTCACTTCCCAGAGCAGACTACATTCCATAATCGAGCAAATAATAAGGTAGGCAATAAAACAAAAAAACAAATTTTAAAAAAGTGACGTACTCTGACCATTGGATGGCAGTGTTACATACCACGCATATATTTATTCTCTGTCAGTAGTATGTACACGTCTTCACAATACACTGTAATATATATATTGTAATTTCACTTTTTTAATCAATAATGCTGTTGTTGGTGATTCTCGGCCCAGTATTTTCCAAATATTGATAACGCACACAGCAAGGACAATATCTGTTGAATGCGTTCCTGCCATTGAGGTCATGATCAGAGCAGTACCTAGCTACCTCGCTCTATTTAAAGCACCAGTATACGAGCGCCAGGAATCACTGGCAAGTGATGGCGTGGGAAAATCTTATCCCACTCTCAAGGTGACCCAATTCATCATCTTTTGCTTTTAATAGCGTTTCAATTACATGAATCCGATATCCTAAGAGATGATTTTGAAATATCTGTTTATAAATCAGCAACTCATCGTTGACGTCTATCCGTGTCTCGCGAACGCTCTCTTGCTGATAGAGTCCGATATAGAACATATGCGAGGCATGGCATGTGTCACACGCTCCCATCTGTGTCAGACCCCAACGCCACTTTGGCCTGTGACATTTCGCAAGGCTTGTCAGCCATCACTGGGCATTCGCCGCCCTTGCAACATTCAAAACGTAGCTGACAACTGTAGAATTTCCTAGCGCTGGCTTGGGGAGGAAAGTCATACGAACAAAGTTCTCTTGCCAATAACCATGTCATGTTTCGTGAGAAATTAATGAAAATGTCCGGCAAAGAGTCAATAAAATTTTATGTGAGATGATGAGCTCATTGCTCAGAGGAGTTCGTAGCAATGTGTTCAAGCTAAAACATTACTTTGAGGATGTTTGCAAAAAGTCTGATAGGTGAGCCATGTTTCTTGCGAACGTTTAAGTAGTGTGGGATCAGTTGTGCTGAGTAGACAAAGATTTGGCGGGAAAAAATGCTTGCTTGGCTTGTGACTGAAAAGTGTCTTTCCTAAGTCATAAATTGTTCTTTTATGCTTGCTACATTTTAAGTGTTGAATTTCAACCCTGAGATCAACATTTTAGAAATCAACCAATCGTGGCTCAGCTTGGGAATATCACATGACCAAAACCTGAAAACAGTTAAATTGGTATTACCTGAAAATTGAGCACATAATGCTGTCTACATTAAAAAAAAAAAGTCAAAATGTGTTTTTAATTGCATTAATTGCGCACAAAAATGTATTTAGTTAGTGAACTTTTTAATGCTAAAATAAGGTTTACGGTTAGAAAAAGTGAAGCATCATCCATATATATATATATATATATATATATATATATATATATATATATATATATTAGTGTACTTGGTAGTTCTTGTAAGTACACAGCTGCCTATGTTTTTATTGTAACGTACTCACAGTGACATGCGGCAATGTCGACAGGAAAGCTTTTTGAAATGCTTGATTAGTTGTCAGAAAAGAGCAGCGAAAGTATTAAGGTTTCACTTTGGAGGCATTGGCGCCATTCGAAATCACGCTGACATTTGGTGTGGTGCATGAGCATTTTTATGTTGCGCTCGTTTTCCAACCACAATGCAAGCGGGAGGGGGGGTGCAGGATGTGGTTTAATAGGTGCGGAAAGGTATCGCAGTATATACTGCAACATTAGCCTATTGTATGGGTTACGCTCACACATGAACAAATGGAGTATGGACATTGCGGCCGCCTTATGAAGCCAAACACATGACTCACAGCTTTGATTTTCGTTGTTGTTTTTTTGGTGGCCAGATATTTAAGACGTAAAGTTGTCCATCAACGCCAGTCAAAAGGTTGGAAACACCATCATTTCACGTGTTTTGATTTTTCTCTCACCTTGAGCCGGTTGCCTGCCCGCCATTTGTAGGTTACAACCATTCACGCAGCCAATCACAACTAATGACAAATTATAATGTCGACTATACCTACCATGAATCTATTTGAAATGTAGAGGATGCCAAAGTGCCTGTATAGAACCCACCCAGGCATGGGGAGAACATGCCAACTCCACAAAGGGAGGCCGGAGTGAGCTGGGATCGAACTCGGTACTCTGCACTGTGAGGCAGACGTGCTAACTACTCTTACAACCCTGCACAATGCAGGAAAGCTGCTAAATACATAATAGTTTGTATATGTATACAGTTTCTCCCAATCATTTTTTTTTCATAATATGCTCAGAATGTAAGTATATTCATTTATTAGTTGTTCATAATTACTGCCCTCATTGCTCTATGTTTTTGTTTTATTGCCTACCTTATTATTTGCTCGATTATGGAATGTAGTCTGCTCGGGGAAGTGAACAGATAAAGAATTTAATTGTGAATATGCATATGACAATAAAACTCTTGAATCTTGAATAGTCCGCTGCGCCGCCTCTCAAAATAATTCCATCAATATTATTCAAAATATTGAAGTATTAATCTACAATTCAGGGAATTCCAAAATAATAAAATAGGACTGAATTGCAAGGTGTTTCCAATCTTTTGATTGGTACTGTATGTGTTGTGTACAGTTATGACACATATTATCGTAAAGTGCCTTACAAATTGTTATTATTAATCACACTTTCTTTTGAATAGTTGTGAACTTATTTTAGGACGTGGACACGGATACTGTCATAGTTGTGGTTGTGATGTATTAGGGCCTCCAACTAAACAGATTAACGCAACAAGCGTGTCCCATTTTACATAAAGTTCAAACGTCGGCATGCGGAAGCGCACTCACCGCCAGTGAACATGAGGGCGCACTTGCACATGCAGTTGTCATTGTCCATGTCCTTGGTGCTGAAGTCTGCTCCGTGGATCACCAGACTGCTCTGTCTGCCTGCCGTCCCACTGTGGCTTTTCAGGAACAGCCTGAAAGACATCAGGAGGGAGGTAGAACACCAAGACACATCAGGGTGAGGAAGAGGGAAGAGGAGTGTGAGTGACGGAAGGCAATAAAGACACAACATGCTGCTGGAGATGTCTCCCGAGAGGCATTTTTTTTATTGGGTATGAGCTTATATAGAACACCTGTAACAACATGAGTGAGATTGACTGGATATAAAATGACAACTTAGAAGGGCAACGGAAGCAGATGTTGAAATTAAGAAAATGACTTTTTGTTGCATTCATCAGAGCTTGCGCTATTGACTTGATGCATGGCAGTTCGCAATGTCTTTTTCTGGTGGAAAATGAGTACAAGCTTCTGGGTTGTTTTGCCATCTGAAGGAAAAGTACACTCATTCTTAAAAACGGTTTTAACGTCGGTGTTTGTAGGGTAATAAGTCATTTATGGTGATTGGACGTCATTTTAGAGGAGTGACCGGAAGTTAGTACGCAGCCTTCAGTGAAATGTGGAAATGATGCGTGCAGGGAGTCCATTGTTGATACAAGAATATTCACGACCCAAAAAAACATGGCTGAGAATCCAATGAAAGTCAGAATCCATGAAAAGACATGACCATACCCTACCCTTAAACCTAACCCAAGTTTGCATCAAAAACTCATTTTCAGACCTTTCCTAAAGCTGTGCCTTATCAGGTGCCCCCTAAAACCCAGGGCACCCTTTTTTATGGAAAAAAAAAAACAACAGTAGTCAATTATACAGCACCTAATAATCCAGTGGGCCTTATAGTCTGAAAAATACGGTCCCAAGCGTGGCCAAACAAGACATGCTGAATCAAACCAGAATCACAGAGTTAAAACTGCCCGGACAGAGATGTCAAGTGTGGAAAGCCACTGCCAAATGGGAGTATACCCTAAGAATGCATTTTCATGACATCAGTTGCCACCTCAATAGAAGATGTAGCGTACCTTTCGAACGATCGATAATTTAAAAATGAAAATTTCCGTTCAATCTTTTGACCGACTCGATGGCCATCGTGCAAATAAAAGTCATTTGGAGTAAGCTCAGTAAACTCCCTTCGGCAAAGAAAGTCATTTAGCTTTAAAAGACTGCTTTATTTATACAGCTGTGTGAAAGATTGATCTGGAGAAGGAAGAGTTGTAAAAACATTGGAAAGGGAGAACTGTTAGCCATCGCAACAATTCTTTAAACGTTCCAATGGAAGGATGCAGACTTTTTATAAATAGGGGGACCCTGTAGTTTGATACCAAATCATTCCGAATGGAGCATTGTTTTGTTCCTGACCAGATTTCCAAAAATAGCTTACGAATTGTATGCAAGCATCCAAACAATGCAGTCACAGGAGGTGTTTTCGGCGTTTTAAATTCTGGGAGACGGCATACCAATTCGCTTGCGAATAGAACGGCCAGTAAGACCTAATTCCAAGTAACAAAACATGTTGTGTCAAGGATAACGTCTGCTACTACTCTGATAAAAACCAGACTTACGCGTTTAACTCTTTACTTTCTATTTTACAAAGCCGTCGCCATCTCTGTTGAACTCCCAAATTGCCAAGACACATCATCAACAGGGATTTTCAGCATGACACTTTGACAGGCAGCTTTAAATAGTACGCGTCTGTGTTTACTGGGCGTTCGCCATATTTACCAGACCAACAACTACCAACTTAACAGACATCTGCTATCTGCTGCTTCCAGTCAGCGTTTGCGCCGCACACAATTTGTAAGAAGAATCATGTCAAAGGGAGCCAAGTCATAAGCTCAAGTGAGAAAGATAAGGAACAATATAGGAGACTGGAAAAAAAAAATGGAGTCTTAGTACAAGTAAGTGTATCCAAGGCTGCGTATTCCTGTTGAGATCAAAGCAATAAAAAGGAAACAAAGAGAACAAGATAGACCGTGTGTTTACAATCTCTTAGTCCTGGTTCACATCGTCTTCGTTCTTGTGCCAAATTTTCCCGTGAATAATTCATTCATCTGCAAATTTGATCGGATCAAGCTTGAATGGATGCTTCACCAGAGGAAGGCATTTCATCGGTATTTACCGTAAAGCTGTCAATCCGTTGCGGATAGACAGTGTCGGGACTAATGCATTACAAAAGTAATACAATTATTGTAATGTGTAATGCATTCGCACAAAAAATATATTTTTTTTTTACAAAAGTAATGAAGTTACTGTAATGCATTAATTTTTATTCCAACATAGTGTAATGCATTCCACACCAAAAATAGTAGCATTTTTTCGTTATAAATCAGAGTAATGCAATGCATTCATTACAGTACATTTTCACCCTGAAAGTGCTAGTTTTTTTCTCGAATTCGCCAAAAACCGTGAGATCGGAGTAGAAAAGTCCAGGAAAAAATGTTTGCGTTCTGTTTTTATTCCTACGATAGCAAAGATGAGTGCAGAAGACCACACGTTGAATATGGACAATACGTACACAAGATGGACATACGCCCTTTATTTTCAGCTCGTCAGAGATAAAAAAAGTAAAATAAAAGTTAAGTCCACTTTGTGCGAATACCCCAGCACAATTACCGCGGTCACTGTGATCATTAAAAAAATGAATAAATAAATAAACTTCTTTGGGTTGTGGCCTTCTGACCAGGTTTTTGGGTGTAATCTATATATGTATTTACCAAGTGTCAACAAAGAATTTTCGCCGGCAGATTAAGCGCTATCAAAGCTGTACACCCCAGTCAACAAAAGAAAACAACATGGTCAGCCGAGGCATCGGATGTCTGCGAATTGTTTGCCTGACACCATTTCCAAGTGAAACTAGGTCATTGTGATTGACATCACGCCGCATTATAAAGCCAGAATCATCAAACTCAGCTGAATGGCTTACTACAAATAAATAAAGAAACATAACAGCGGCGAATAAAAAAACTTCGGTTTGTATTCGTTTAATCTTCACCAGAGATGAGGTGTAGCCATTTTCTCGCATGTTCCTTAAAATCATCAAAACCTCTCCCGACTTTTTCTCTGTAAAGTCGTGACGGTGATAAGTCTAAAGCAATTCTTTGACTTGTTTCTCCATATACTCGAGAGAAACGTGTTAGATTACACCAGAGCAGAACACGATTGACATGGGGCCCCAGATCTACAAACATGTGGTCCATTACTATGACCAGAGGTTATTGCTGTCACGCAGCAACCTTAAGAAGATGAGTCCAAGCGATACTCTGCACAAAGTTCATATCAAACTTGGTTGAAACAAACGATTTCTTTCACCTGTAAGCTCAGTATTTTCTTTTTTTTTTTAATCAAGTAATTTCCAGGAACCCCAGTCAAAGATTCATTTCCTTTTCAGGGACCGAGTTTGGACACCCCTGATTTAGACAATGTTCAGCATTTTAACGTGACTTCCACCGAGGAATACCACTGGAACTATATATTCCGTAGACACAATACTCGTAAAAAAAATCGTGCCAGAGAAGAAAATAGTTATCGCCAAATGTCTACATAGTACCGTATTTTCCGCACTATAAGGCACACCGCATTATGAGCAGCAACCTTAACTAATGACATATTTTAAAACTTTTTCCTTATATAAGGCATACCGGATTATAAGGCGCATGCTCAATTAATGTCAATTAATTCAATCACAATATTGTAACACTCAAAGTAATATCAATAATAACAAAACCCACAATAGCATAACTCAATGTCAATATGACCAAATTTGTTCAACTTTAAACACACGAACGAAACAGGTAAAGCTTACTTTATCAGTTGATTCCCCATCTACGAATCCCAATCTCAAAATGATCAATATATAAGGCGCACCTGATTATAAGGCGCACCATCAGCTTTTTTTTTTCTAAAAAAAAATAAAAATAAGACTTTTAGGTGCGCCTTATAGTGCGGAAAATACGGTAATCAGTGTAATTTCTAGTAACACACATATATAACACATATCAATATATTTCCGCAGTACTAGATGGTTAATTCACGAGAAATTTTATAACTCAACCTATTTCGTCGACAGTGGGTCTAGCACTGGCTTCTTGTGCATGGAAAAGTTGCTAAATGCCACTAAAATGTGTTGTCATGAACCGCTGGGAAGCCATTTCTCTGCCTTTTGTTACCAGCAGCATAGCCATTGGTATCAAACAGTACCAAAAATAATCTTCAACTAAATATAAAGCAGACTGGATTACTCACGACTATCCCCTTCTGTTAATAGCAATAAGCACATAAGTGAGTTATGACATACAAACATACAGAGGTTCCAGAACGAATAATGTGGCAGCTCCTTCTGGTTTCTGTTGGCCGGTGTTTTAGAAAAGCAATGAGCAAATCCCCTTGCAAAGATTTTTCTTCGGAACAAACATATTTGTAGAAATTGGCGAATGGACTCCAAACTATGAGGCTACATCCCGAAGAACCATTTTTTTTTTGCTTTACTCCGCAAAAGAAGTACGTAGATAAATACATTGACGCAAACCTACGCGGATCTCTAAATTCTTGGTGATCCCTTTCAGTGCTTTATTATTTATTATTCATAGTAAGGCCCTGTTGCCGTCATATAAGGCACCACTGGCTAAACGTCAACGGTACCTCGTAAGCACCAGTGATCATGCATTTGGGATTTTGTAACCCTTCAAGATGGCGACCAAAGTCTGCCAGAAACATGATCCACGCAGCTTCGTTGTTGGCAACAATTTTTACTCATTTGCATTCAAATTAATGTTACTCAAACACCGATATGTGGACAAAAATGGTATGGTTTTGAGCGGTTACAAGTCGACCCCGTAATATGGAGGTCGAAAATGAGGAAAAAAACTTGTACACAGAGAAATTTCTCCAATTGGGAGACACAGAGATATTTCTCTCTGAAAACTCAAAGACTTGAGGTTAGGGTATTTATATGTCACAGAATCCCTATCATTTTCCAATTTTCACAACTTAAGAGACTTGTTGTCTAACGCAACACGCATTACCGTGAAAACCTGAGAAGTGAAGATGTCAGAACTCTTCGTTGTGGCCAGCGATTTCTTGGAACGTTTGGGTTTCTTACCGCAATTTTCCATTTTTGAGAATCCCAAGCATCTGCCGCAGTTTGCGGTCTGTTATCACTAACCCCCCTGAGAGTAAACAGAAATACTCTACCCCCACGCCATCAAATATGTCTGTCAAAGGACATTTACACAGACAACAGTGATACATTTGAGTTGGATTCAATCCTTAGTCGAAAAGGTCTCTCCACAGGATTGCGTAACGGGATCAAAACCGTTGAATAGACTGGAAATGTTCCCGCCCTTAGAAATGTTCAAGTCTTATGATCGCTTCATCCGTCAATCAGTTTTCCCAGTTTTTGTTTTCGTTCATGTCGCACTCTGTAAGATAAGCGAAGAACAAAGCGACTATTGAAGGAGATTGCGCGGTTGCGATGGATACTTTGTTTTACAATGAGGCTTTATTTTTGCTGGAGAGTGAAACAGTTTGCTTTTTAAAACACAAAATATGAGAATCCACTTTAGTTCCTATTCATCCAAATTTGCGATGTCCGTCGCCAGGTTCTTACAGCGTAAAAATCTGGATTGAATATGATGAAATATTTTGTTATTTTAAGAACAAACGTTGGATTCGAGAGCGGTGCGAAATCTGCACCAAACGTTTTCCTCCATAGTAATATGATCAATACCTGTAGTTCTGTTTCTCACTGCCAATTTGAAAGCGGTCGTATAGCGAGAAGGCCTGGTGTCCGTCCCAGTCTGTCAGTTCAACACGGAGAATGTACTGCCTTTGGCTGGTCAACTGGTAAACATATTCGTTCCCCAGCCAGTGCTCTGCAGACGTACTTCCAAAACCCTGAAATCAAAGCAGACAAAACATAAGCTTTGTTGCTTCTGGAAAACATATTTGGTAACCGTGCGGTGAAATACGACAACTGCTATTCAAAATGTGATACGATGACATCAAGTCTGGATTGTGGGATTAAAAAAGTAAAAACATGTATTTTTAGCATATTTCTGAGCATATATTAGTAATTTGGATAACTAAATATAATAATGTAATAATGTGTTATAATGGGGCAGCCAAAGTCAGGGATAGACTTTTGTAAAATTGTCCCAAAATGACGTAAAAAAAAATAAATATAGCATTCTTGTTGGGACACCTTTTGACTGTCTAGGACCAAACAGTGCTCATAGTATTTAAGAACCAATTTATACATTTTCAAACTTCATCTTGCTTGAGCGTACCCACCTACTCAATTTGACTCTGAATTCATTTACATACACGTTTTCCATGTCTTTCTCATTGACTCGCTTTCGATAAATTTCATACTGCCTGATTGAGATGCTCTTGCGCGAATCAACTGCAAAGTTTTTCCAATTGTAAAAGGAAGAGTGGTCGATGAAGACGCCGGTTGTGGCGGAGGCGGGGTCTGTGTTTGTGCTTAGCGTGTGTGCTGATGAGGAATGGGAAGGAGGGAAAGTAAATATGAAGCATTCTTGGGGGCTTAGGCATGTCCTGCGGAGCGGGTGGACGAGCGAGTGAGCAGGCCCCTTTTTCATAGTCTTCTTTCTAGACAACACTTTTCACCCCTTCGTGAATATCGGCGTGAACCGGAGTCCATGTCAATTCCAGTCTGGCGAGAATCCAGCGTGACCCGCCATTTGAAAATGTAAAGAGATAATAATTCAAAGTTAAATCAGTGCAGTACTGGAAAAAAAAAAGGTTTTTTTTTAGCAATTAGCGTACCGTATTTGCATGAACTTATTTTCAAGTACATGTTCAAAATGACTTGGAAGTAGATCTAAATCTATTTGACTGGCCAAAATGTTTTATTCCATTATGGCAGCTACGAAAAAAGCTTTGAAATAATAATAAAAAAAAACACTTTTAAACAAGCAAGCAAACAAAAAACCTAAGTATTATTTGAACAGAAAAAAAAATACTAGCTCCATAACAGGCCTAAACTAACAAAACTACTACCCCTGGCCACACCAAATGGACTGAAAAAATAACAGATCCTTCAAGTGCATTAAACCCATGCACGAGCCCATGAAGACCGAGAATGTGAAAACTAATAACACTATAAAACACCATCAGTCACCTCCAAACCGCTGAAGGAGAGCGTGATAAAACGTTGCTGTTGGGTTTCACAATGTACTGTGAATGTCAACCAAAGGTTCATGGTACCCCTCATGTAACGTAATGCACTCTTTGTGCACCTGTTCAGTGCTCTAAGCTTTCCATTTCAAGGCTCTCCATGTCAGGTCTCATAGGACATGAACTTGTCGGTTACACATGGTGTTTTTACTCCCAAATCTTCCATTAAGTAAACTAATGGTTCAATTATGTTCAGTCTCGGAGGTTCGACTTTTATCTTGCCAATTGAACGGAAACTATAACGTCAAGTCCAGTCTAATAGTACTGTAATTTGCTTACCCTAGATGCATAATAAAATGCTTTTTACATCATGCATTTGCATCATTAGAATTACAACAGCTGATGCCAGGTTTTTATCGCTAAAAATATATATGGTGACCCCACAAAAGCAGGCTGTTTTCACAAATACTCGACTTGACCATACCCCATTTTAGCTAAGAGATTATTTAGCGTCTTGAAAATGTCAAAATGCTCCAAAATGGCTTACAGACCCTGAGTGAGCGTCACTGGCTGGAACTTTTCAACCCCAGATGTTAATAGCATTATCTAACTAAATGTTTCATTTTTTTTCTTGCTTTTTTAGCATCCGTCTGCGTAATACGAACTGGCTTGCTATTGCTCTCGCTTGTACCATCTCAAAATGTCATTGAGGTCCTTTTCATACTGACAAGTAAATTATACAACAGTCCAAAGGACCGAAAGGGAAATTAAACCAGAGACAGAAAGCAGATTATACGGGCAAGTGTAAACACATAGTCCGTCCGATAATAAACCGACAGCTATCGGAGGGTATATAGCGGTGACTTATACGGTAAAGTCACCGCTTCGACTGCCAGTAATAATAAATGCAATTTTGCGTTTCACCAAAGCGTAGACTGGAATTGTTAACGCCGCCGTTCGCAATATGCATCAATACCACCAAGAGCAGAGCAAAAGAGGAGGGGGAAAAAAAAACTGTTGTTGTCATATTTACACACAATAATTTCCTGTTTGAGAAGGATAACATCTTGGCGGATCTGAGACACCCTAGACAATGTTTCTAATACGGAAAAGGGGCTAAGGTTTAGGAGGAATAACATCTGGCTGAAGTGTTCCAAACGGATCAGCGGACCCTTTTCAACAAGTCCCGGCGCCAAAAAGCTCATATTTGTCAAAAGCCGATTGCTAAAGTATCGTGGCGAGGGGATGTTGTGCTAAAACACGGTTTTACAATGTTTATTTTCCGTGTAAAAGGACCACCAATATCATCTCTTGTGTATTACTCGTAGATGATGCAGGTGTTCGTCTTGTCTCACCATTTTGTATTCCTTCCACGTCCTCTGGAAATCCACACTACCGTCTTCCCTGCGCTGGATGATGGTCCATCCGCCGCCAGCTGTTTCCATGTTGCAATACACCTATAAATCATAAAAAGAATAAGCTGATAGCACCCGACGGGCTGCCATTTTTGGAATTTATGAGATGTAATCCTATACGACTGGATCGCGTAATGAATCGAATATTTGATGCGGTTCTCAGAGGCGTTGAGGAACAATGACGGGTTAGTTATTTGGGGTCATGTTTGGGAACTTAGCGTATGTTACGTCCCACTCAAAACTAATCAGCGTCTCCTTATCCTTTGCGGACTCCCTCGAGGTGTTCCTCATCAGAGGGTCCAGATCAAAGAGGAGCTTCGGGATGGACACATACCAGGAGACACCTGGGTGTAATATGGCCCTTAACCTTGGACCTCGGTGTGCGTAAGCTGATAATGCAGGTCTGTGGCTCTATCTGCGGGGTTGCTCATTGTTTTGAGTTTGAGACACCGGTGTGGCGTAGGGAAGGTCTCCGGCTTCGGCCGGCCCGCGCAGCTGAACATACATGAACGCTGGCTGAGTCTAATTAAGGAAGTACCCCTGACATGATCGTTTCCAGGACACGGTCTCCCATCCATCTCGCCACTGCGCACGCAAACAGCCGCCGGCCACCTTGACAGATACAACACTCGCACATACTTCAAACCCCTTCATCAAATTATCACCTCCATCAATCAGTTGGTGGCCGAGGTTAAGAACATATCATCGGACACTGTCACGTTCGGCGCCGTATCGTCACGCCTGACCCCGTGCCAAATTCCTGCATTTTCAAAGCTGCCGAGAGAATTCGCAGCTTGGTGGCTGGGCTGGGCTGGGTGTCTTTAGCTCATTTGCAGAGCGGCTTACTTTAAACCGACAACGGAAGTGTCGGAGCGTGTCATCGTGGTTCCTCACCCGTTTGTTTTCCTGCAAGTTGATCTGGATGTTGTAGACGCCGTTCTTATGAAAGCCGGCCTGGTATAGGTCGGCACAATCTCGAAATTTCTTTTCTTCATCCATCACTTTTGGAGCTGTGGGTGCAAAAACACAACATATCAGCACAGCAGAATAAACTGAGCTGCGGATTTAAATTGAAGGTAGTGAAGGTTCTTGGAATGAGTAGCAACACAAGGATGAAAAGAAAAAAAAAAGAAAAATATAACTGTGCATATATGTATAAAAAATGTCTGTTTATTCCCCTGGGGGAAATTTTGACCCAACTCAGGCGTGAGGTGTGATATCAAAGGAAAAGCATACAAAAAAAAAACACACGAGGAGGCTAAAATATTGCATGGATTGTCAAAACCTGATGACTTTCAATATGCCAATCAATCAATCAAATTTTATTTGTATAGCCCTGAATCACCAAAGTCTCAAAAGGCTTCACAGGTGAAAAAAGGTCATGTCGAGACTTCTTTTGAAAAAAGAACATACAGAGACATCTTTTGTAGGTACGCAACAGCACCCCCTGTCAAAGCTCCCAGAAGAAAGAAGGAAAAACTCAAAAACGCCAATTTGGGGAAAATCAGAAACCTTCAGAAGGTACCACAGGTGGGAGGAGCCCCCTTCCAGCCTCACAGGATGAAGTGGATGCTGCGCGTACCAAACTCAAACAAATACAGATCCACAATACAGATTACAGAAAACACATTGTGCCATATAGTGCAAACGCTTGCAAACGGGAGGTGGAGAGGTACACCAGCGGTAGTTGCAATCGTTTGCTTTATAACATTACTGACTTTTGTTGCCAGCGTGATTTACGACAATATTGTTGGAAGCGCACGGTGGAATTGAAACAAAAAGTAAATCACGCAATACGAAGGTTACTTTTGTCGTTTGCGTCCAGCCAATTTTTCCATATAAAACACGACCATTTTCTTTAGATGGGAGATTAACGAGCGTTTAAATTCAAAATATATTTTTCCCGGTGCCACTCTTTATTTTATTGCTCCCCATTATTCCTATATAAATTTTAGCCGCAATAACCTTTACCTGTGTTTTTCACGATTGTAGAATCAAAAGGAAGAAGACAGACAGCAAACTCTCGCTGCGAGTATCTTGTAACTTTAAGATAAAATCTGAGGTTAACTACCTTATTAGCAAAAGAACCCAAGTTCACCGTTCAGATTCCCCAGTCTGGCCGTCGGGGCTTCAAACTTTGACAGACCAGCTGCATCCATTTCCATCTGCAGATAATTATGGCCGCACTATTTTGAAACCAAGCATGAGGCTATGGACAAAATACTACAAGCTATAAATTTCAAGTTCCTGTTATAACAAGTGGTTTATATTTACTTTCCAAGCCTTGTTATAGTGATGGAAATTCCTTCAGATTTTCTTTTTTTTAACATCCTCTTTCTTCTCTGCCTTTCTCCCCCCTCTTAATGGGTTCACATCAGTTTTCACCCCATTGTTTTTATTGGGACAATTGAAGAGTCAAAGAAGATGTCATTGGAAAGCCAAATGAGTCAGCCGTGCTTTTTCTGCTGCTTTGATCCGCCTGTGCGCAACGGACCCCTCCTTTGGAAGTAGGTTGTTTATTTGGGTCCTCTGCAGTATTTGGCCATTTTGACAAAGTATTGAGTGTCAGTGACAAGAGTCTCCCGCTGTGACGGGTCGACTTTGCGAGCCCTTGCGCCCCGGTCTCTAATACAACAAAGGATAGCCCCGCCAGGCGGTAATTTACCCCAAGTGGGCTGACAGCGGGGTACTTTTAAGGAGCCTGAGAGGTCAGTGTCGGTCGAGGATTTTTTGAGCCTGAAATTAGTGTCGACAATTATTCCACAATAGCTACTGAGATTTCCCAAAGTGGACGAAAACCGCCCTGGGACTGGAAGTGCCGCGAAAAGACTGGTTCCCTCGTACCGCTTGCTGCCCAGATTTCCAAATATTATTTATGTCCCAATATTTGTTTGCAGTAAAATATTTAGTGGTTCAGCGGGGACTCGTATTCAGCAGGGGGTTCATGTGAAAAGTCCAATAGGCCTTGGGTGTTTGCATAAATCAGTACTTGTGCCAAATGAGCCCAAATCCTGGAGCTGAAGAGAGTGAAAATTGGAGCTAAATGGACTGCTATAGACATCACTGCTCCCATGTGACTGCAATCAGTCTTTAAGTACGGCTGAGTCTGATTCATGACTTGAGCCAATGAGGTTCTTTCACATATTTGTTTGAAGGTTGTACAGCACGACAAATTTCGCCAGTAATATTTTACGATATTCTGTGAACTCCCGCATGTACGCACACACAGAAATATTGGAAAAGACCAAAGTACTTTATTGGCATTTCATGTTAAAATTACAATCATCTAACGTGTACAAGTCGTTTTATTCCCTCCTAATTTTAAACTATCATATTATGTGACTTCAAAACAGACCAAATTTTTCCACATATCTGTGTTTGAATAGCTCTTCGGTCAAGCGCCGCATTGTTGCCGATTTGTTGTTCAGAACGAGGCTGCGTCGATCATTTTTCCGGCGGACTTTGACAAATTATGAAAAGGAGAAGACGGCTGGACTTGTCTCCTTCCGCCCACGCTCTGACCCCGCAAAAGTTGCCACTTGGGTAAAGAACGCCCCAAGTAAGATGATCAGCAAATCATCTGGACGGGTCTGACGTTGACTGACTACCCGTGGAGGAGTGATGAGGCTGTTTTGCGAAAAGCAAATGCAAAGGGAAAAAAGTGCACCTCTTCCATTCAGATTGGTTTACTTTTGACCTAAAATGGGGACTGACTATAAGTGGTTAAATGGCCGTCATGCGAAATTAGGTTAGTATTAATTAGTTAAAAAAATGACTTGTTCATTTTATAAGAATAATAGAAGGCAAAAATATACATAATCACAATAGTGAATCACATATGCTGGGCTATTAAGGATACATATATATGAGTACGCTCTTATAGTTTAATTTCATACTTAGAGGTTTACTGTAACATTGTAAAATGAAGTTGCTTTTTTTTTCCATTGGGGTTAGACGCAATAAAAATGATGAATAACACTAATTCCACGAGATAACAGAAAACTGTAAAACAAATTCTTATTTTGCAGCCAGAAACTTTAGAAGAGTGTTCCAAAGCTGTAGTCAATTACTTTTAATGGCGCTCTGCGGCTCATTGCACCCTAATGAGCTTTGGGTAATGAATACGATTTAAACAAATTGCTTCATCTAGCCACATCAAAAATATCTGTTTTCACTGCAATATTGGAAAACGCACATGGAAAAGTTGCACCCGCACTGAAAAAAATCAGTGTTGTGAAAAATGAAATGACTTGCAGACATGCGTCAGCATATTATTAGGAAAATAGCCCCAAATTGCTTTCGATTTCGAGAGCATTTTCATGTCAATAAACAGCGATTAATAGCGACCGCTGCCCACAATTTCTAAATTGTGATTACAAGCATAATCCCCTTGACTTGTCTACACTTGTCCTGACCACAAAAACAGAAACATTCGCAAATGGGCTCAAGCTCTGCTAGCAAGTGGCTAGTTTATGCTAAACGCTTTGCTAAATGCTGCCAACAGGTGCCGTACAATAATATATCAGCCTAATCAAGTTGTTGTTTTTTTAGCACCCCGAATTGACGATTGAACCTGATTTCAGAACGGCGTTTTGTTTATTTAAGAAGTCAGGGCTCACTCCAGGAGCAATAGCTGTCAAAAAGAAAGATGAGTTAGTCAAGTCCGTCGTTTTTGTGGTTCTCCTTGGAACGTTTAAAAAGTAAAAGCTTACAGAGGCATTTGTGTCCATAGATTTTTATTTTATATTATATTATATATATATATATATATATATATATATATATATATATATATATATATATATATATATAATATAATATAATATAATATAAAATAAAATGTGTGTGCGTGTGTGTTTCCGTGTATTTTTATGTATACATGTATATTTATATATAAATTATTACATTATACAGTTATATTTGTTTAAAAACACGTATAAACAAATGATATTGTCAAATTACCAAAAAGAGGAAGATTAATTTTCTCGGCGCTAAATGTTTAGTGTTTTTCTTTGTTGTCTTGCTTGTTTCTTTTGTTTTACTCAGATTTTGTACTACGATCTTATCTAGATTGTATCCAATTGAAAAATTGCAAATAAGCAGAATATTTTGCATTACCATATAAATCTCAGTTAATGTTTTCAATTGGAAGTGAGCGATAGGGGTAGGACATAAGTTGCGGCTTCCTCCTATTCGTTTTCAAACAGACCAACGTCCATTTTTTTTTCCATACATACACATAAACAACGCTCCTGATATGTGATCTAGATATATATTTTGATTGTAAAAACATAGGCAGCGGGTCAAATGATCAGTGAGTTCCATCCACCCAGCCCTCAACCCATCCCTCAGGAACTATAACAGTTTGACTTATTCAGGCTGAGGTTAGGAAAGGAGCGACCTTTGACCTGCACACCCGCCTCAGTGTACAGAGGAGGAGGAAAGGACCCACCACACAGCAACAATCTAGTTATGACTGCCACTAATCACCAGAGATGCGAGCTTGATATTTCATCTAAGATTGCGCAAGTCCGCAAGGTCAAAATATTTTCCCTCAATTATATTATTTATTCATAGTGAATTTCATTCAAATTGACAGTTCCAGTAAACCAATTTGCATATGTTGTATCTGGACTCACATTAAAAGATTGCGATAATACATATTCAGCAAGAAAGCCAAGCTGGTCTCCAAGGACTCCGATAATTAAATGTTACATAAATAAATCCAGACTAAACAGATGGCTTCCACGCAGGTCGGTACCCTGTGACCTTATATTGCACGGCCCATTAAAATTACAAAAGCAAGCCACATTTATTAATCATGTTCGGCAGCCGTCTCATTGTTGAAAAATTTCTAGTAGTGTTGTTGGATTTCCAAAGCATGTCTATGGGAAGGCCGCGAATGCGGTCAAAAGTCTTTTCGCGCAACACGTGCAACGATGATTCTTGTAAAACCCCTCAGTGAGAATTCCGCGTTTGATGAAAGAAGAAACGCCTTTGATCCAAATAAAAATTGCTCTTAGGTCATGTTGGGCTTAACGGAAAATTTGTGAGTTTATATTATCACGATGAGTCATACTCAAAGGAATAAAATGATCATTCATCTTTAGAAATGGCATTCTGTTTGACGTTTTATTCAATAAGCGTCCACAGCTGTTTTATAAATAAAGCTTGAAATCCAATTGTTGCAAATCGAGTATCATGATGGTTTATGAAAGTCTTTTTAACAGAAGCAGCCAGGTTCAAACAAGAAACACATTGCGAGCTTCGCGCCGCCTTTATTGCTTCGGATTTTTACAGGCGCCGTTGGCGCATTTTTACAGGCGCCCGGTGTTGCATACAATAGGATCGGATTCACAGGATGGTGTCCTCGTAATTTCAGGATGATTGGAAAACCGGGGACGTTAAAGTTGGAGCATCAGCTCAGAGAAATAATGGGACATTTTTTGGTCTGATGAGACCCATTTGGAAAGGGTGACAAACATGGACTATGTTATATTATATTTATGTATATTTCCATATAACTGCGACCTGCGTGTGATTTGTGTGTGTGTGAAGGCAAAACGGCCCATAAATGTCCTCATGCCGACGTGCTTCGCTTTATTGTTTTTGGAAGAACCACCTGGCGATTGTTCAAATGGGCATCATACCGAAGCAGAAATATTTTCATTCTCTTACATTGAAGGATGAAATCTTTGTCTTGTCCGCGACTGTTTTTTTAGTTTTACCCACCAGCTTCCGCGTTTTCGAGCGCAAAATTGTGACATTTGTCACTTGTCGGTCACCTGTGGGTTTGAAGTATAGCTCATCCTGTAATTCTAAAACACCTTAGCCAATAATGTCGGGTAAACCCTCCAATTAACCTACCTCCATCCTTGGAGCAAAGATTTAGCAGGTTATGGACGGTGTCCATCATCTCCTGCTGCTGTCTTTGCAGCGCGGTGCTGTTTCCCGTGGCCCGGCTCAGCTGGGCTTCAAGTTCCTTGATAACCCCACTCTGTCTCCCAACAAGACTTTGGAGACTTCCTTTCTCCTGTTTAAGAGTCTCCAGTTCTTCATGATGCCTCATCTCCATTTCTAACATTTTTTGCTCCAGGAGGCTGCAGAAAAAGATAAAATGCAATCGAAACCACACAAAATAAACAAAATTCAAGCAAGATCTCATTAGTGATGAGAATTTAGGTTGTAAATATACAGTTAATTGTTGGATTTCTACTAATACGTATTCATTTGTAGACAGATGTAAAATATCTAGCTTTGGGGATAAAGACCAACGGAAAAGATGACATCCATTCATAAAGCCCAATACATTATAAGACCCACTGTCACTTATTGAAAAAAATCAAATAAATCAAAAATCAATTACAATGATTAAGATGATAAACAGAATGTATTGTTCCTGTCGGGCTTAGTCCGTCATTTTACAAATGTTTTCGTCATTTGTCAATCCATCAGCAAGTGGATTACGATCATTTTAACTTGATGTTCACCTGTTCTTATCATGGAGCTTGTTGATCTCATTGGTCTGAACCATTAACTGCTTCTCCAACTTGTTGGTGGAAAGAGAATTTTCCAGCAGCTGGATCTCAAGCCTCGATGTTTGATTTAAAACCTGTGACACACACACAAATGCCATTCTCCTTCAGCAAATCAGAAAGGCTTTTTTTTTTTTTTTACCTACCCCTGCTCTAACCTAGTCCATATAGGATGCATCATATTCATAAACAAAATATTACCTGTGTCTCAACATCTGTCAGCTTCCGTGTCTGCTCTGCAGTTTGAGAGAGGAGGTTGGTACCCATTTCCAACATGGCTGCTGTGTGGTTGTGTACCGCGCTCTGTTGGAGTTGAGCCATCTCTGTTTTCATGCTTTCTTTGATGTAATTCTCAATCTGGATTCAAAAGGAGAAAGAATTCATTAAAATCCAATCAAAGTGCTTTGGAGTCGTAAAAATTTAGATCTGGTAGAAACGCTAAAGACTGGTAGCGTTTTAGGCATTGTCAACACAATTTTTCATCCATTCAACAGTACGTCACTCAAAGGATTTTACACAAGCCCTAGTTGCTCCTGATGCTGCATCATCAGTAGCTAAATGACTATTTTGTGTAAAGCGCTTTGACTACTAATGGTAAAAAAAACACAATATAAGTGAAAGTCCATTTACCAAAAGATTTCACTTCAAACGAAGACTTTCAAGATTTTTCTTTTTTGCATACCTTGAACACTCTCCAATATGCTAACCTTGCAACTGTATTACCTAACAGTCTACTGTGGCCTTAGCTGAAAAATAGACAATGAAACGAACTTGGAATTGTAATACTTTTAAGTTTAGATTACATTGCATTGTAGTGGATCATTTACATTGTTTAAAAAAAAGATTTCTGTCCATTTTGAAATGTAAAACTGCTGACCTCTGTGGATTATGTAGGTTGTTTTTAAATCTCCTTTCAAAACTAAAGTGTAAGCTCTACGCTGGAGGTTTGTGGATCCTCTGAGGACCACATGAGATATTAAGACAATCCAAGTAACCTTGAAAGAAGAGGTAGTGAAAGCACAGATGGCTGACTGAAAGTTGAGCAGTTATGATGCGTCTTTTGGGATATGTGACAGGCTGCTGACTTAATGTAGCGATGATTGTAATAAATGCAAATTTCTTAGGAGAAACAAGATTACACAAACACACCCATTCAACAAAATATTGCCGACGCCGGGTGCAATCTTTGTATCTCCAAAAAGATCGGTCTTAAGGAGACTCCAAAATCCTCATTGTGAGAGATTTCAACCACTTAAATTGGACAATTCAGAAACCATAAAATGGACCGTTGTTCCTTAAATGGTTTTCAGCGTCAACTACTGTTTGCACCATACTTGGCACCAAATAAAATGATAGAAAATCATGTTTCGGCATAGTGAAAGAGCTATGTGGCTCAAAACATCTGCGAAGGAAGAGTTTTTATTGAGCTATAGAAATGCATTCCTTGTGTAACCCGATGTCGGACTACGTACCGCCTTTTCTTCCCAGATGTGACATTTATTACATTAACCTTTTAAACAATCAAAGTGGATTTCAGATGGTATTCGTCGACAATGTATGTCGGAAAGCAACGTGGCCGCAGACGTAACTTTCCTGCAAAGCCACAGTTCACTGAAACGACTACAAGCAAATCGTATATTCCGTGCTAGTGGTGGTGGCGGCGTGGAATGTTAAGACATTAAACCAGTAACATGAGCGGGAGATACCTACCGACTGCAGAAATTGTCACAACATATCACGAGTGATGCAGCATTGTGGTTATGGTAGTTCTTCGGTGTGGTAAAATTGATTATACCGGACTTTTTAAGACGGGTTCCAAGATCCCTAAGTACAACCTATTAAAGCCAACGTGTGTTTTATTGCATCTTACGTAGACCCACTTTAAAGCTTTAAGTAGAACATATGTCTGCATTCCCTTCTGTGGTTGAAGTTTGCAAGAGAGGAATTCAAATAAAACACCATTTGCTTGAGAATAGAAATACGTTTGGTGTTTCAATAACAAAGTAGACTTTAGAAGAGACATTCCAGAAGGTGCAATAACAGAAGGCTCTGTATTTGGTATCTGCTATTCCAAAAATCACTGTGAAAGACATGCTTGAGTGTTTTCGATCTTCGGCTCAATATGATTGGATCATATGAGTTACATGTGGCCCCGATGTATGAGACTTCACTAGCGATGCAGCAGATTGTGCCATTGCATTAACAGTACAGTGGACCCCCGTGTTATAGCGTCCCGGCCTTACGTTTTTTTCATGCTGCGATGTGGAATACTGAGTTTCTTCGTCCCCTCTTTATGATATTTTCCCAGGGGGCCCAGTGTATACATGTTCAATGTCAATACAGATTAATCCACACACACTGTATTTTACTCAGACGTTTTACAAGAAATAATTGGCAGCTAACTCCAGAAACACAACTGCTTTGGGTTATCCTTGACATAAATAACATTGCGTGTCACATAAAAGCATATGTCAAGATCTACATCGCTCAGATTTTAAGAGCAAAGAGGCTGTCCATCACATAAAGGGACAAGTGTTTAAGTTACTGAATGAACTCTAATGTGTGCACTGTTTCAAGGGGAACATCACAGGCAAAAAGGACGTGTGAACTTCCCCATACATGTGCTGTACATTATCACGGCAGAACTGCTAAATTGCTTTCACTTGGAAGTCAAGAAAAGGATCATCTCTCAAGATGCTACTCCCTGCTATCATCATTACAAATTGCTGTGAATGTTTACCACTTCTCTGGCGTTCCCCTTTTAGAGCAACGTCCCTTGCAAAAGGGGATCTTAATCTCTTTCTAAACAGCAGCGGTGGTGGTGCCGAGAGACAACGTTGAGTGTTAGAAAATGGCAGACCTGGATTGTATAAAACACACTTACCGCTCGGGATCTGTTACATCTCTGCCTGAGGATGCGCATGTGTTTAGAATGATGATAGTGTTACTGTGTGGTATCTCTTCGGCAAGAAACTATTCCAGATCTTTCAAATGGACATGGGAGGACACTCCATGGCCTCAAATCAGCACCGCTTTCCATATCACAAAACGATGGTCAGAAGAAGATTATTTCACATAAGGAGAGGCTCCAGGACAGAACCCTGGGGCACACCAAAAGTGATCGGGGAGGGTTGTGATGCGAAGGATTTAAGTTGAATGAACGGAGGACGGCCAGCGAGATATGGGGGAAACCATCGGATGGGTGATACCCAAAGAAGAAATCAAGGAGAATATGTTGGGAGAAGGCCACACTGAAATCAAGGAAAACAATGATAGAAACTAAACCAGAGTCAGGAAGAGACCATTATTGAGCCCGTCTCATTGCTACAGCTGGACTGAAATCGTTCATAAAAGTTATCGTAAAGAATTCGCCGGAAGTGCTCATCGAAGGGAGACATTTGGTGACGGATTGCCCATCTCTGGAAATTTGCTTTGTGTGCATCTCCAAACGTAAACAAACAAGGACACCTGGTTACCAATCTGCATTGGTACCCTCAGTATCACAAATACATTTTTATGAGACTTTATACAATGGTATGTTAACCGTTAGTCCGCCATTGCATTCAGCAAACCTCTTGTGATTTAGTTCTTCTCACCTCTTTATCTAACCGAGTCTACTGCTTCTGTCTATTAAGATTACAGGTTTGCAAGCTCAAATTCCTCGCCCTACCAATTAGTAAATTCCTCTCTTGTTGACATTCCTGCTTCGTCTTTTCCCAATTCTGGAAATTCCCCACCTTACTTCATGGGCAAGATTAAGTAAAAGCGGATACATTACTCGTGTCACCTCCCACACCTCGTTGCCTTTCAATTTTCCGACGTTTGTTGGTCGTTTAAAAATGATGTCGATGATAACGAGTTCGCACAAAGCATCTTTTGTCGATGTCCTGCAGATTTACCCTCGTAGATGACGTGAAAAACGTAAGCGTGCCCCTCGAATAGCTCCCTAAAAATCCAAGGCGAATTTGACACCCCCTCATTTTAAACTAAACAGCGACATAATTTAAGACTCCACCGGACGGTCACTCTTCCCGTCATGTGTTAGAACAATATTGTCACATTATGTACATGCCTTTGGAAGCCGCCTTACATGCTGTTTGTTTTTCAAGCCGTTTTTAAGCCTCTTTATTTTAAACTCTGTCAAGATTAGGTGAGTAACAACTCAGTCTTAACTTGCAGTTGACCTGTGTGACCTTTTGCCCCAGTGGCCAGACGTTGAGTCGACCGCGTTTTTGTTGCTTTCTAGACTGTCGAAAAGAGTAGTTATAAAAATGAGGGAGACGGTGACCTATGCGTTTATGTGCACAAATGTCGGGCAATAACTTGATGGATTAAACCATGAATATGGCATCATGGGTAGTAGCAGGAGCATGCAAATAACCGGGTGGTCTAGAGCATATCTTACATCTTCAGAAGCAGCATCAAAACAAACAGTTAGAATACAAGAGATGTTATAACCGCATAACTCAAAACCAGACCAATTTTGTCCACCTGTCTATAACATTAATTCCAAAGTGAAATACGTCATTTTATGTCATGTACAAGGTTCAAAAGGATGATATATACCCTCTAAGATGACCACTCGTGGAAAAGTAACGAGGATGAACAATTGACAGCACGTACATGAGTTGTATTCATACAGTAAAATGGGAGGAACTTTTTGGTGTGTCAGGTAGTGATGAAGACTTGTAAACAAACTTGGAATCATTTTATTATTGCAACATTAGTTTCAGCATTTGCGCCTCGCAGTCTTGTCCCCAATCGCAGCAGTTACTCGATATAAGATTTAGAAATGTCGATGTTTTAATTGGACAGCCATGATCTAAGTCAGGAGTAGACCTATAATCGCGTTTTTGAAAAAAAAAACAAGTGCGGTCGTCTAGTACTCTGAGAAATACGTTACTTTTAAGTCATGTTTGTGAAAATATAATAACGGTTTTGACACTAATTTCTGTCCTGTCAGTCCGACAGGACAGGAATATTAAGTAGCTTTACGGTAAAGTAAACCTTCCGTTTTGTAACATGTTTGAAGTAAAACATAATTTCAAATAAACACTGAGAATTAGATTTATTCCACGCAAGTATATTTTCCCATATTATCCGGTTACAGTCCAGCTCACTATACTTTGTATGATCACAAGTGAAAGGACGAGCCCGAGACATGGGAACGCATTTAAAACCAAACAACAACAAACTTAGACCAGTTTCTTCATCTCAAAACGGTTCGAGTGAGTGGGGAAGCTTAAGAAAGATTTAGATGTGTGACGCCGTATGGGAATCTTTCCTGTGGGACACATTGGGTCAGGAATGCGCTTGATTATAACTTTCTTGTGTCATTTAGTGCAGACGATGAAAGTTGCCTTCAGACAAATACAGTACATATCCAGATGGTTCCCTATTTATGATTAAAAATAAATCACAATTTCTAATTTATAGTATAAAATTAGAAATTAGTACAAAATAGTATAGTAAGTGCTACGTATATATAATATACATGTATACAATCAGAAAATATCATAAATAAAAAATATAAAAGGATTTATTTACCTTTGAGTGGCGCTTGTTATTCCCATATTTCCTAGTAAGGGTAGCCTAGGCTAGGCTAGCTAAGCTTGATTATCTCCAGCATCGTTTCCATATAAATCATCTTCTTACTTCTCTTTCAACTTTGAATTAAGTAGTAAAATGCACGATAAATACCGTTTTGTAACCACTCACAATCGAACGACGCTTTACCGTTCCGCCATTTTAAAACGGGTGAGGCCGACAAATCGCAGACCAGCATTGTAGTGAGGAGACGCCGACCAATAGCAGACCAGCATTGTAGTCACGCGTTGCAGGGACGGCAACAAAAATGTAATTACCTAAAAACGCCTGCAGATGGAGACGAAACAACACAAATACAGCCAAGCCCCTAGGGTCATGACAGTTGTTTTTGTCACCAGGAAAATACCATAAAGAGGGGATGAAAAAACTCACATGAAAATAACGTAAGTCAGGGACATTGTAACACGGGGGTCCACTGTGTTAACTAGAACTTGGAAATTTCACACCTATGTTCACATAATAAAGCAACTCTTCAATTAGCAGGTTCACACACGTTAATTTTTTTACTTTACGATCTCCTTTCTCTCCAATATGTGATTTTTATTCTTACACTAGCACATCAACTTTCTATTCTCAAACTGCCAAGCCCACTGCCTCCTTTTTGAAGATTTAGCCATAAACTCAGCTTTTCCCAAGCAAATTGTCACAGCCACTTTCAACTTTGTTACCGCCATAACATAAAGAAGTGTCTTTTTTTTGATGCTCTACAGGCCATCACTTAAGCTCAAGATTAATCCGTCCAAACAGACTCACAAATGTCAAACATTCCTCCACTTCCACATCTGCTCAAACGGACAGTCGTGCGACACGGGGATCATCTGCGCACTCGTACGCGTGCGCGCACACATACGCGGTCAAATTTACACGAGGATTACGCTCTCCCTTCTGGCTGAGCTGCAGACACGTCATGTTAAATAAACATCAAGAAAGCATTTGCGTTGCAGGTGTGAACGACAAGACCAGAGGCAACGCTCACTTCATTTGATCACTGACAGATTTATGAGGAAATTCCTGTAAACTGTCTGGCGGGGAAAGAGAAACACCATTTAATCCGGTGGCTACTGTAAAAAAAAAAAAAAAAAAGGAGCCTTGTAGTGGTGTGATAATTGACATAGAGCACGTAATCAGTCTATTCGCTTTTTTTCCAAGTTACAGTATTGTTTTACAGTCTGAGGCTATCCTTAAATAATTCTCTTTTTGGAATGCGAAAAAAACGACATATGAAAACGAGATCATACAAATGGTGACAGGTGCGCTTAGTGACATATACGACTTATCGCCGGCATACAGCGTAGCGAAGAATACGAATGCATCCCTTCACTGCCATTGACGGCAATACGCGTTGGAGATCCGTTTTCAATTGGATGGCAGTGAACGAGTTTAGACAAAAAAATATATATACTGTATATAGTAATATACGTATGTGTGTGTGGCACCTCACACTTAAATGGACTCACGTTCTAATCCACCGGGCTCCGGCTTTCCTGTGTGTAGTTTGCATGTTCTCCCCAAGCCCGTGTGGGTTCTCTCCAGGCACTCCGGCTTCCTCCCATACCCCAAACGCATGCGTGGTAGGTGTATTGGACATACTAAACTGTCCTTAGGTGTGATTAGGTGCGTTGACATGCCTTTTGTCCTATAAATACGTTTAACAATACATCTCCTGACCGGCACAAAGCATTTTGGATGAAAAAACAAAAACTTACCTAAATAAATACATGCAAATCTGTAGTCAACTAAACAAAGATATACAACGTTTGTGTGCATTGTTTTGCAAAGGACTCACTAGAACAATGCACACAATAAGATGCTTCATTTTACAATTAATTAGCTCTCAATTAGAAAAGAAAAATGTATTATTCCTCTCACTGTAAACCAGTCGAAAAAAATAGATTTCCAAGTATAGTTTTTCAAAAGGAAATCCTTGTATTGTGTTGCTTTAAGAAAATAATGTGCAACCAAAACCAAGTGAGACACCCATTTGTCATTTCTAGTCCATCCAGCCCACACCGTGGGGGAGCCAGACAGTTTATCTTCCAGCCAATATCATGCACTCACTCCATATCTCTCTCTATGTCTCGCGTTGGATCTTTACGAGAGCCGTGTCATCAATTTTGCGCTGACTCCGCGAGCTTTTCTTTCAAAATTTAGCACCTCTGTCAGCCATCTGATTGTGATTCTTTTGCGCAAAAACAAGCCTTCGTCCAGCCGCATGAACTCCAAAACGAGGCAGAATGCTTGTGTCCAATGGAGGCTCTGGAAAGTGGTCTGGTGTTGAAAGACAAAAACATCCACTCGGAGCACATGTGCTGAAGAGAGTAACCGGAGGGAGGTTCGGGCTTTGGGGAGGCGCCAGGAATTTTGTGCGTATTTTACTGGAAATGACAATTGTTCGATACGACGGAATCAGACGAAAGTGAGCGGGAGTGTAAAAATAGTATAAACATGAATTCAAGAACAATGAATCAAAACACTCACTGGAGTCTAATAAATCACTTTCTTTGCCAGACTTTGCAATAAAAGGCAACATTTCTCAATATTATCTTTTGCTGGAAGTAAAAAATAAATAAACCAGGACGAATACCTCATTGTTGACTTCAAATAGTGGCGACATCAAATCGATTCGAAATTACAAACGACAAAAAAAGCTGTAAATTTGAAAAGTAAATAAACAGCAGCTGGTATTTGCGTATAGTGCTATCATCTCTTCTGTTTTTAATTCAAAAGAAAAATACGGCCAGTTCTTTGAGGGGAAAAGTTCCAAGTTGTGATTTGCGGCTGCCTTTGATAAAAACCACTTGACTTGATCTCTGAGTGTGCGCTTACAATAACTGTAATGTTTTGCTCTATCTAAGATACCTTATCTCATATTTGGCTCCTAATCACTCAGCGGTGGAGCGGTGGCAGATAGAACCACCAACCTTGAGCGTTTGGCCATTCTCCTGACTAGAACTTATCACTCAGGATGAAATGACTTCCACTCGCCTGCCCAGAATAATATTATGGTCCATCTTTGAAAGAGTCTTTTGTTCTCATTTCAAGCATTTGTTAAAAAATGTCAAATTCAAACAAAAATAAGCAAACCCATCGGTGGAGTGAAATAGTGTTTTCGATCAATTATTTTGCATTTTAAAGGCTTCCCTGCAGAAAAATATATTTGTCGATCATAAGGTGGTCATTATATTCATTTTTTGTTTGTCTTGAATTTTAATGTTGCATTTAGTAAACAATTTTCAGGCATTGCAGTCTGTCACTGAAAATACATATGCATCATAAAACTCTGTAAATTAATCGCGGTATATCGACACTTTGAAATGCCGCCATTTTTTCTGGGCCCAATCAAGTCTGAAATGGACTAACGCAAAATGGAAACTTGCGCTGTGGTCTGACGAGTCCCCATTTATTTTTATTTTTTCAAGCCATTGCTGTGCGATTTCAGTCAAAGATTAAAAGCATCCCAGTTATAATCAGAAAAATGTTCAATAGCCAGCATCTGTGTTAGCGTTGTGGTGTTTTTGTTCCCATGGCACACCTGTGAAGGAAACCTAAAAAAAAATGTGACTACTGTAGCACTATAAAGATCAAATCTATCTATCTATCCATTCATCCATCCATCTTCTAGAGCAGCTTATCCTCACATGGGTCACAGGCTTGCTGGGGCCTATCCCAGTAAACGTGAACACAAACCTTGACTAGATGAGCAAATTCTCATTTTAGTCATGTTTTCTGAAGATATGATAAATCCTGTTCACGTTGAGGGAAATGCACAGCCCTGTAGTTAAAACAAAATAAATCCCATAAAGCCTACCCCCAAGAGAGTGATTCTGTATATTGACACATAGAAAGCGAACGCCGTGCTTTCTTTACAGCTGCAAAATGTCAACCATGCTGTCAAGTCAGCGGCCAGACGGATGATTTACGAAGCTATACCTAGCTGTAGTGTGAAATTTCCAAACTCACTACCGTCTCTGCAAATATATCCACTAGCATAATCGTACAACCGCATGTCATACTGAATTACAAATGATAATCGTTTCAATACAAAACATTAAATAAATGCTAGTGAGTATGAATTTAAACCTTTGCATATGCTAACATTTACCAAAACCAAATGCAATAGAATGAGTTAAACACATACAAGGCAACACTATATGACATGCTGAAGTAAAAACTCATTTTAGCTAGCATGCTATCTACAGTTACAAGTTGGACCATTAAACAACTAAATTTGGGCATAAATGACAACATTCCGACAAAGAAAACACAACTCGCAGACGCTCGTGGGCCAGACCTCAAAAATTGAAGGAACAACGCATGCGCACCTACAGCAACCGATCCCAACTGAACCCCATCCTTCCCCACTACAAAATGCACTATCAAAAGCGGCCAGAGGTGGCGCCAAAAAACAAAGACACTAACTGTAACTGTTCAAATATAACCTAAATCAGTTCCAAAACCCTGCAGTCAGGCCACGGACCCCCGGGAGACCCCAATTTGAAAACCACTGTTCAAGAAGATGTTATTATAGTTTGCTCCGGCGATCTCCACGCTGTCCTTTCTTTGGGTTGTTTGTCAGGTCAGGAAGGAAGAGCTTTTTATTCCTCTGAGAATGTCCCCGTCTATCGGAATAATCCAATTGTTATTTTTGGCCCGCATCTTTACTGAAAATAAACTAGAGTAGGGGAAGTTGTCCCTAAACTGGAAAGGCTCCTTCTTGCTCCTGTAGCCATACTGTGTGGCCCTGTGATAGCATTACGTAAAAAAAAAACATGCTGTATTCGCCCTCTGTTGTATGAGCTCTCCATATAGAATACAAACAAGCTGCTATCCGTGTTTGAGTGTAAATTTTAAATCGCTGTTTATGCAGCGCATCACGCTCGTTGATGGGAATTTCACAGGGATAAAACGTTGCCCCATTCCCCTTTCCCCTCCCCTCTCTTTGTGCAACAGCTTAGTTTGGCACACACAGTCCTTCTCAAGGAATCCTGGTCCCAGCTACTTTGGACTGGGGAGATTTGTTACTTCACTCCCGAGTGCTGAGGCAAAGTTTGTTGAGCTAATTGAGCACCTTTGCCAAATTTGTATTATCGCTGAAAAATTACAGATGAGCGATTAACCGTATTTTTCAAAAGTATACTGAGGTCACTTTTGTTTTGGTTGTTTCTGAAGGGATTCAAAGTAATATTTTATCGTGTTATTCAGTCGAATGAGCAAATGCAATGTGTATGATTGCTTTATTTTTCATGTTGGGCCATATCTTTTGTGTCTTGATGATAGTACAAGCTTGGAATTGCCAAATTGGAGTGAACATTTTTGCAACTTTTTCTATCGATAAGTAATAAAAGAAACCCATATGTGGACTGAATAATGTTATAGATTGGTAGAAACGTTAAATCCACCAATGCGTGACGCATGTAAAGAACATACCTGTCAAATAATTATATTCATAAACCAATGAATTCCTTGGCATGACTGTATAGTTTTAGATCGTCTTTGATAATCACCAAATGCACATTTACAACTTGAAATGTTGTAAATGCCACCTGAAAAGCTGTTAGCGTCACAGTGAGACAATTAAAAGTTCCTATTGTAATGACCTCATTATGATTTATTATATGTATTATTGCTGAGTGCAGTCCCGGCACGTTCCTCCGTCCGAGAAACGGCGAGCGCGCTGGGGAAGTAATCGTCGAACAAAACACGCAGCACCTTTTGACTGGTCAGGAATGTTATCAGGGTCCATATACTCTCCCCTGCATTGAGGAAGGGAAGATTGAACTTAAAATGCTTCCTCAACAGCTGCTCGTTGCATCATACGCACACACACACACACACACACTCTCGCACTCCCTCCCCGTACCCCACACGGCGAGCCCAGAACCCTGGCACGAGGCAACCATCTGGAACAGTCTCCTTTGTCCGTCTCTTTCATCAGGGCCGCTTTGGAGCCACATCAGTGCCGTGCTCTCCAAGTCAAGCAGTGAAAATACCGCCGTGATTAAGACAGATAGACTGACGGGGCCCGTAATCTTCCGTCTGATGAAAAAAAAAAAAAATCTTAACTGCGTCCTGATGTAGCCCCCTATGAAGTGCGGTGAAGTCGAATTGTTAAAGGCTACACAAATAGGACAGCTACTGAATAGAAGTGATAGAAATGGCCTAGTTTATACATTATGTATATATTATATCTTTGACCTGCCCAGAGACGATTTTTGTTGTGATGTGGTGCTATATCCTGTAAAATCTCATAACTACCTTGCCCTCTCCGCCATTAACCACCCTTAAAAAGTTGGGTTTTTTTTTTGCTCTGTACTTATTTACATTGTGCTATCCCGATTTTTAGGTATTCTTTATAATTAGTGAATCTGTATCAACGATCCAAAACTTGCCAAGTATTTTACTTTCCCTTGAAATAATGTTCTTTCAATTAGTCGTAAATCAGTGATAAAAGTGAATGAACACAAATTATATATATATATATATATATATATATATATATATATATAATTGTGTGTGTGTGTGTGTAATTGCTAAATTGTCCATGATTAATCGTAATTAATCGCGTAATCAATAAGAATTTTCTACAAAGTTAGTTACTAATATTTGAGTAAAGTATTGATGTAAAATTAACATTTTTTTTAATAGAGACTCTTGTAGATTTCTGTGATCCTTTACTATAAGTCGTTTTCTTTAAAATACAACTCTTGAACAAATCTACCAAAGTGACTCCTCAAAAACATGCTTTCATTTTTTTTTATAGATTTTTATAAAATTATTATTAGTCTTTTTTCAATGAACCACGTTTTTTAATCTAATTATTTTTATTATGCTACGGTATCACACTTTAGGATTTTCCAAGCCTATTGCTGACATCTGCATTAATGCATTAATGCATTAATTTTTTTGGAGTATATGAAAAAAGTTTTATTCCAAAATAAATGATAGATGCCCACTCGTCACACCAATCTAGTCAGCGAAGAGTTATGGCTGTATTCGCAATGGTAGCAAACCTCCTCATATGCTTCCATTTTTAAATCTGAGTATTTATCCTCTAATGGGGTCTCATTAGTCAATCTGTCATTGGCCCAACGCCGCCTTTCTGTTTTTATAGTATCACCTATACTATCTCGGAATAATGGGGTCCACCGCACAAAGATAAAGCTGGTGTTATTTCACCCGTGGCCCTTCTTGACACACAGGCTGCGTTTGAATAAACACACAAGATTTGAAACTGACGAGTCAAACTGGTGAAAACCCAATCCCGTTCCAAATTCAACCAACATCTCACCATGACAACTATGAGCAACAATCGTGTGGTAACGCGGTAAAAATGACTATTTCTTCCAATATGAGGAGTAAAAAAATAAGCGCAAATGGAAAGCAGGAATTCTGCGGCGTAGCGCGGAAAGTTTTGCGACAACATTGTGGTCGCAAATAGAGCGAAGTTGATGAATTCCTTGCTTCCTTTGTCATCTATCAAATCCGTGTGGTCTTATCGGTGCGCGCGCTAGTCTCATGTTACATTACTATCTCTTGTTTTGCTGATAAAACAAACCATTAGCGTTAAGCATCACAATCAAAAATCAAAAGTTATGCTAGCAATAAATCACATCTGGAGTAAACTCATTTAAGAAAAGCTCGAATTTTCAGCTCCATTTGGCTCCAGGTCTACCTTTCACTTTCAAACTATACAGTAGAAGCAAATAAATAAACATTGCTGCAGCAAAATGAAAGCTGTGGAGAAAAATACCGCGGTATTAAAACGAAGGCGCAGCAAGAAGCTAAAATTAGCATGTGTGTTTATTTTAAGCTTGTTTTTATTTGTCTGTGCTTCTTCAAATACGACACTTGTGATGACTGACCAAGATTACATACTCTACATTATTTTCCTTTCTCATACCTATTTTTGCCAGTAGCGCTAAATCAAGAGTGAGCATAGGCAGTAAAATCACCTTAGTCGTGCTCTTTAGCGTAGCAAAAACAAGCGGGATATCGGAACATCAAAAATATTGTTAAAGAACTTCGGTATGGCGCACTAAAAAATCAACGCGTCGGATTCTTTTTAACGACCATCCGGGGAGGTTTTATAGTCACACATATTTGTCCTGAACAAATAGAGGAAGCGTTTTCATACTCTGTCTTCTTCAACTCTCTGTGTCTCTTGGGGCTCTCCCTTACTTCCTGCCATTAAAGAGACAACCCACAGGAGGACAGGGGGTGAATGACGTATAACGACTTCTGCTTTCTGGCTGACTCTGCAACTGACTGAGTGCATCATTCACTTGTTGACGGATCAAAAACAAAGATGTTTGGCGCGGAGAATTCCAAAGAGGTTCTAAGTGTGACGAGCGAGAACCGCGTTGCGTAACCGCAATTTGGTTTTCGCTGCTGCGTGGTAGAGACTTTGTGCATTTGATTTCCGAGTTCCTTACTGAGGGATTATACCAAAGCTTTTTCTTCAACTGGCCCTATTACCGGGGTTGTCCTGTTATACTTAAGCCGATTGCGCAATCACTTTCCCCGTTGACTTTTCACACTAAAAGTGACCCCCGGCACGAAGCGCTCTTGAAGCTATAGGAGAACAGCAAACGCCGTTGTGTGTAAACCGAAGAGGCTCATTCCACAAACCCAAACAAGAAATTGGGCAAAGCCACAAACAGACGCTCTGCAGAGAGACCACACACCCACGGGAACACAAACATCTCAACAAACACTCTCCAGCTCGCCCACTTCAAACGAAACCCATCAAGGCTTGTTAAAGATGCCATGCGGTTTTGTTTCGCAGCTCCGCTATTCTATTTTAGTCCTCCATGTGCAGACATTTTGTCAAGCCGTGACGCAACATTTCACCTCCTTACCTTCTGTAGCCACTGGGTATAATTCTCCATAATGTGTTCAAGCTGCTGGATCTTCTGTTTTGGAAAGTCCGGTTCAGGTGGCGGCGCGTCCCTCTGGAGGGAATTGGCGTTATATTGGGGGCTTCCGCCTTTCGCCTCCCTGCAGGAACCCTCCCCGGCTGCCCCCCCTTCAGGTAGGATGAAGGTGTAGGTGCACTGGCCGTGCTGGATCCTATGGAATCGTCTGCCGCCGCTTCCTCCATTGTTGCCGGTATCGGCCCCTCTCCTCTGCTCGCCGCCTCCGCAGCTCACGATCGCTACGATAGCTGCCAAAGACAGCAATTGAGACACAAAAGTGTAGCACAGCATCATATCAGCGGCGATCTTTTTTTTTGTTGGCTGGACGTGTCCTTCGGATGGGCATCAAGAGGCTGTGAAGAACATCGGTAGTCTCAAACAGTCCATCTTTACATTGGAGGGCCACCATTGAAAGCCACCCTTGTCCTTCAGACGCCGTTCTCACGTAGCTCCTTCACATTTCGGCGCAGGCCCGAAAGCTTTCGCGCACCTCGTGCAGGGTGACAACCCGCTTATGTTGATCTTCTTCCAAGTAAGTCAAAGTCAGCAGCAAACTGCATCGATCACTCTGCGCTTTTAAAATAGGTGGCGGGTAATCTGGGATGGTGCCGCTGGACCTCCCCTGGTCACCTTTCTCGCTTTCCTCCTGCTGCCGGGCTTAACTACTGCAGGGAGTGAGAGATACTCTCACTGAAGAACAGCTTCCAGCACGCTCTGAGCCTGCCCCTTGTAGAGCCTGCGGAGGAATGTGAGTGTGTGCATGTCCAAGTTTGTGCGTATTGTGTGTGTGTGTGTGTGTGTGTGTGTGTGTGTGTGCATGGCAATAACGGACCCCGGCGCAGAGGATGTGCTTAGACTGTGAGGGTCGGCTTACAAGCGCTCTGACTGGACGCTAATGTGACCGAGCTGCCTTTTTGACACCGTATTGACCAGAAACAATTCTAAGAGTGTTTGTTTCTATTTGATGACTCTGTTTCAGTCAAACTGCTGAGCAAGCACTGTTTGTGGATACATCGTGTTTGCATGCTGGTTTGGTGTCCCAGTTTGTGTGCTGGTCTTTTAAAGAAAAGGAATCCTCGTTGAAAATAATTCCAGTCCTACGGCCTTAAAAATATGCTCATTCGTTTCTTTTCGACTCGTCGACGTTTTACCGATTTTTGTACTCACAATCACTGCACTGGACGCGGACAAACCAGTTAAGTCATCCCTTTCCGAGTCTTCACCAAATGATCTACCTCGGCTGTCCCTCTGATGAACTCATTTCTAATCTTATCCATCCTGGTGACTCCGAAAGAAAACCTCGTCATCTTCATTTCCCACCACCTCCACCTCCGCTTCCCGTCATTTCGTAAGAGCCACTGTATCTTATCTGAGCATCATAGACGGCCCCGCCACTGTCTCGTAAACTTTCTCCATCTCATCAGAGACTTTTCTATCATATGACCTCCACCCGATCCGACCTGCTTGGATTCGTTTCCACACACCCTTACCGCACTAAGTGTCTGCCTTAAGTACTGTATGTATACACTCATATATTAGGTCTTACTTCTGCTTATCCTCAATCCTCTACTTACCCGTGCATGCCTCCTTCATTCTAAATGTTCCTCCACCTGCTCTCTGCTTTCACTGCAGACAGCATCAACTGAAAGCATTATTGATACATGGGGATCCAATTTCGTCTGTTTAGCTATCACTTCTTCAAAGAAGAAGGGGCTTAGAGTTGATCCCTCCACCTACCGTTATTTTGAAACCTTCATTCTCGTCCTGTACTTTTCCGACACACTTTCCTAACACGGTACGTACCTCCAAAATGTGATGCTTAATTGTACTTGCATGAAGCTCCGTAATCGAATTCCATCTTAGACCACAAACATTATCTTCATCAATGTTTCCCATTTTAAGTGCGCTTTGTAAAAATTAAAGATGTACACACACTCGCATCTTGTACATCTCTAAATGATCTTTGAGTGTGTCTTTGATAATACTCGCATGCATTGGTATCAGGAAGGCGTCAAAAAAGCTCTCTGTGGGAGCTGAGGGTTGATGTAAATGAATGCGTGAAGGCGACCCAAGATAACAAAACTCGCTGAATAAGTGTCAGACATGTGCAAACATCTCTTGGAGTGCTTGTCTTTGCTTGATGTACTCTGCTGGTGCTCAGAAAGCGAGGCCCCAATAACCGTGTCCAAGGGAAACTAAGTGAGTCTCATGGACATAATTGAAACCAACAGGCAACACTGAATCGACTCAGTAAAACTACACATCACCGTGATGAACATCGGAATTAATCCAAATTTGATTGGATGCATTTTTTTGTCTGTCACATCCATGAGAGATCAGCACAAGTAGGACCAAATTGACCATATATCATCTCCGCTCCCTAAAGAATTTTCTCGGAAAGCATGACTTAACTGTGAGGCGGACGTGCTAACCGCTCTTACACCCGGCTGCCCTGTGCAAATCAAATAACCAAAAAAAAAAGACATAAGTCTGCAGCCAACTTCAATAATATGCATATCATATTTCATCTCAAATTGAGGGAAGCTACATTTCTGTTTGTTTTAACCTTTCACCTGATTTCTGTGGTAGTATCTGTAAATTAAAGGCACCCAGGCAAAGATAAGTTCAAGCAATCAAATCATGCGGGAAAAATCCCCACAATTTTGCTGCTAAATGGGGTTTCTCACCTTGGTAGAAGATGAAATCTACGAGACTATTGACCTTTGTCAAAAACGTGAGCTAGCGACATCAGCAAGCTATTATATTTATTCGCCGAGCGAACGTATCCGACCTTGCTAGCAAATAACCAACGTTATAACAGTTATAGATCTGTGCTTTATTCGGCTTTAGCTTTGTTTTTGGCGCCACCTCTGGCTACTGTTTATTACATTTTGTAGTGAGGAAGGACCTCACCTACTGTTCTCCTTTCGGAATCAAAACCATTTTTTTAAACCGGGGACAGGGAAGCCCCGGCATTTCTGATCGGTCTCATTTGGTGTGGTCTTCACTTCAACTCCAGTTTTCAGACAAAAGTTTCTTAGGTTGATAATATCGGTCGGATTTCTGCTGCAACAACAGAAATCTTGAAGAATTGCTCCAAGGACCCGTTGTGACATGTGCCTCTTAGAGTCATGATGTCATAATGGTGAAACTAACAGGAGAGAGACATTGGTACAATATGGCTGTTAGTCCTCATTATTTCTCTCGTGTTACCAAATCCAAGCTCGCCACAGGCATGGTCTATTTCTGATGTCAAAGTAACCATGCCCAATCCTTGCTGCACCCTAATCCCTCCCTTGTGACGTCTCAGGCCAGACCGCAGACCGAGAGAAGAACTGGGCTATAATGGCGTTAAACTGTAAAATAGTTTATTTTCTTGTCGAAAGGTTAGTGTAGCTTTTTGAACAGAAACGTTTAAAGTGTCTCGTTTATTTCGATGTTTCGTGTGTTAGATCTTTAGTCTTTTTCTTACAAATATTTTAAGTAGTGTAGTATGTAAGTAGTCCTTTCACTCCCCTCAGGCTTCTGTGGTGTCTACCTGATGGCAGCATTTCGAACAGATCGTGTTGCGGGTGTGTCTTGTCCTTGATGAGGTTGCGTGTCCTCCGCAGAATCCTGGTGCGGAAGGATAAACGCAATCGGTTCCAAAGCATCATTATGGCGGCCCATGCGGCCTGGTACCACTTGATCCACAGACCCGTAGCAGTTGGGGACCCCTGGAGTGAGTTATGTCATTGAGATAGTTTTTGTCTGTGGTATATCTATCTTACCACGTGTCTTTTGTGTCACAATATTCATCTCACATGTTGTCGTTCATTTCAACAAGGACTTGCTTTTTTTTTCTCAGTTTTCTTCAACTCCCTTTTGGGTTACACCATGTTCTTTATTTTTCGCACGGATGAAAGGAAAAACGGCATCGTTTTGAGAAAGAAATCTCGTTATTTCGCTCAACTGTCAAAATGACTAAAAGGTCAGTAAAACAAGAAAGCTAGTACTAGACTTCAAATAGCATTGTAAAACCAAGATCAAATGTCAAATAGAACGTCCCTTAACAAAAAAAAAAATCCTTAATCCTTTCCTCTGAATTATTGGATTCATTCCGACGCACATTTATGAACTACGTGCCAAATTCACATGTGCTGTAGTTATATCGAGAGACAAAGAATAAAGAGCTAAAACTCTGCAACTGTAGATTTGTAGATTTTAAAAACCCATGCACTATTTTTACGCAGTACATGCCGCAGTTGAAGGGTAATAAATATAATAACCCCAATATCTATAGTCAAGTAAATGCCTCCTGTTGGTCCAACACTTGGTGTTTATTTTTTTTTTTATGTTTTGTCCTGTTCAACATGTTATATTCCCCATTAAAATCCGAAAGTTCAAGTTGACACGTTGTATATCGTTGCTAACTGCAGGCCCATCTGTTGTGGCTTTGTTCGATCCCAGCACCTTCCCAGAGGCTAATCACGTACGGCCGCGCATTTTGCAGTCCACTTTCAGCCATTTGTACTTTAAACGGCGGACCCCTTCCCAAAAACAACATTGTCACAATCGTATTTGGCCCATTAAGACGCCACTTGAGCCCCCTTTGCAATTTTCAATCGTAAAATCCAGTGTGTGAACACAAGAACAAACAAAATACGACCTTTGTTGCAGCAAAACTTGCATGCCGGAAAGGTCAGTTGGGGATTTGGCTTGAGTTACGCTTCTCGTCTCGCTGAATAAACACGCGGCGATGTCGATCGGCCGGACACAAAAAACACATTAGATGCGGAGCCTTAATCATACTCTTGAGTTTTCATATATATATATATATATATATATATATATATATATATATATATATATATATATATTATATATTTTAGTTAACTTAATTCCTCAAAGTAATTATTTACCTTGGAACTTTATTCATTCAGTACCAGCTGTTTTTCAGACATTTGTTTAAAAGTCTTTGGTTTTATAAAAAATGTAAAAATGTCTTTGGGATTTTGATTGTTAATAAGAAAGCACTGAAGCAAAAAGAAATGTACAATTGTTTGTAAATTTATTGTATTGAAGAACAAAAAAGAATCACTTTTTTTTTTTAAACGGTGCACGAGAGAGCATAAGAAAAAAATAAAAAATAAGCCATTTCATGCACTGCTCTGAACAAATAAATATACAGAACATGCCACAACTTCTCATGGGAATAATTATTTTTGGAGGATTATAAAAATGTGCTTTAGTAGATTTATAGCTCTACTAGTTTTATCCATTGTTTTATTTTAGTTTTACAATTCATCATCAAATTGTCTATCTTTTATTGATTCACAAGTTGATGGCTTGATGGATCCATAAATCTATGAACATATTGAATCTGAAAATACATAAATCCATTAAAACCACTGGCCTATTTTTTTTTTTTTTTTGCATGCACGGTGAACCCAGCGATTATTTTGGCTGTTTTCCTTTGTTTTCATATCCAGTCGTGCATGTACAGTAAATACATATTGTACTACGTGCACCTTTGTGGGTAGGTTTGTGACTCTTTTTATGACAGATTGTGTGTTATTTCTACAAACCTCGAGTCGTTTAAGTCGTGCGAAATTTTGAAACCGATACAGTGAATGTTGGTGACTTGCTAATAATGCCTGAAAATGGTGTTTTTATGCATTTCCTGCTGACGAATTAACAGCTAAAAAATACGGGCATGACATGCGTTTACCATCTGGGGTGGATGTCATCTGGTTGCGCAATCTCCAGGCTGTGATAGCGCTGCACCGCGCAGATTTTTGTCCTATTGCGAAACAAGCAAAATGATTTCCAAAATCTGACCACTGAACACTAAAAATAACATAATTTGGGTTTATAAGATCGGTGAAAAAAACGTATTGTTATGCACGCTGTTTGTATAACAATGTGGATCGGGTTTAGTCATGCTAATATCAACAAAAAAGCAAAGTGCAGTTTTGTTTTGTTTTTTGACGCAAAACTGTCTGATCATGATTGATGAATTGACTCCTTTTTTTAAACGAGTCTTCATTTTTTGTTGTTGTTGCTTCTTGCCCTCTTGACTCATAATTTGACCTTTTGGGTTTGGCGTCAGCAAAGGTGGGGCAGGTGCTATAAACTTGGCCGCACCACGCGTGTGTTTAACAGAAATCCGTCGCGTCAAATAACGCCAGTTCGCTTCAAATGGTTTACATCATGTCACCTTGTTTTATGGGTCAGGGGCCAGCACTAAACACAATCAAGGACTGGCCCCTTTGCTCTGCCTTTAGGACACGGCGGTCACGGCCCTCGGTTCTTGCCTGAACGCGCGTCTGCGAACGCGTCACGCTCCAAAGCTGCTGTTGCCAAGTCAAAATAAATGGAAACTAATTAGGCAAATGGGGAGCAAAAGCAGCGCCACATGGTACTCGACCTCTGCGACCCGTGGGTTTGACCGACTTGATGATTTCTCAGATTGTTTGTTGCTTTTAGCGTTACCGCAGTTGAGCCGGCCGCGACACTTTTCGCGCAAACGAGGAGACGGCCGGGCCGGGCCGTGGCAAACTCCCATCCTCGTCCGTGTCTCCGCTGTCTGAAGATTAAGATAGCGAAACAGGGAGTGTCAAACCATCTGTAATTCATCAGTACCGAATACTTGGATCCAGTCGATGCTTAAATAAATATGCGGCAAAGCAAGCCCATATTCATTTTGTTTTTGTCAGTAGCAGCCATTTTGACAGTATATATATATATTTACAGTATTTATTAATTTATCACAATTGTGACAGAATTATGAGATCCACTTGTTGCCATTCATACAACAGAAATTTTCACTGATCCACAAAATTAGTGTATTTTAGTTGGGCCTGTCAGTAAACGTTGCCGTTTTGTCATTGTCAGTGCCTTAGTCCATCATTTTAACTAGTACCGTCAGTATATTAGGGAAAATATATCAATTAATTAAGATGTATGATGATTTTATTTAATTGATTATTATGATCACGGCAGATTAAAAAAACCGATGAACAACAGAAAAAGTTTTTCCGGTCATTTGTTTTCTCTAGCAGATGCACTTGTAACTTTACCTTCTACGGTATTTGAGCATCGTCCCAAATGCTTTAAAAGTTTAAAAAGCTTACAGACTTACCGGCTTTGGTCATTGGGCGAGATTTGTCACGATACGTAGAGGTATTTCTATTTTTTATTTGTATTCAAGAATCAAACAAATATACAGTTGGCTTCTGAACCCAATCCAAAAATTTTAGAGCAGTGTATTCACTCCTGCGCAATAAATGTGGTGACGCGTCCGTCAGTCCTCGGTGAACAAGGAGTCCGTCAGAACTGACCCGATTTTTGACATCAGTGATTGACGAAACCCAGAATCCACCAGTGCTTAGTCGGTCTGTTTTTCAAGATTTCAAAACCATCCGTCCATAATCATCTGCTTTATCCGGGTTCGGGTGAAAATTTCCAGTCCAAACGGGCGTCCATCAGTACAGACGGAGAAGAAAATTTTAGTCCATAGTGTCGTGCTGTAGGTTCGACTTGTGCGTTTTCTTTATGCAAAAGTCAAGGCGCTTTTATTGTCTTAAGTCTGCTTTTCTATTGGCGACTATCATTGCCTCCCGCACAATAAACACAGGAAATGCGGTAAGGCCGTTTGCCAAATGCGACGGCACATGTTTTTAATACCGCTCGGTGGATTACATAAAAACACCAAAGATTCACGTTCCTCGGCCATCTAACGTTTGTCGTAAATTCTATTAATGGTGGCGGATTTTTGGGGATTTCTGCGGTCTATCTGAGATCGTAACATACATATGCATCCGCGCCGTTGTTGCAAACTGGTAATTAACACCAAATGTGTGCGGCGGAGAACCTTTTACATCATCTCTAACATCAATTGCTTGTCCGTCACCGTGTAGGATGCTGGAAACAAGCCAGTCTTTCACCATTACGCTCAAGCCCCGCTGACTTCATATATTTCTCTCTTTCATTCCTCCTCCCACTCGGATGATTGAGATGTTTTGGACTAAACACCTTCATATGCTGAGCCGCGGTTGCCAGAAAAGCGCCCCACACGTGAAGATCGGTCCAGCATTATGGCCTTTCGGGGGTTTATTAAATCCCACTAGGCTTGTCAAGGCTATTTATGAGGATTATACGGAACGGCGCTTTCAGGAAGATAGGTGCTAATCCTAAAACGCCCGCTGAGGAGAGGATTGATTTCGCTTTTTTTCCATCACTTAACCAGGAGTCTCTTCTGAGATGATGAGTCGATTTTCATGTGTTCAATGTGCTCTTTTTGATTTCTGTCGCGATGAAATGTATGGGGGATTACAAAACGTAATAACAAATGGCTTCTTCGCAGAGAAAACGTCAGCGCATTGAAATTAAAGGATATGATGATTGAATCATTTTTAGTTTTCAACTCCAGGGGATTCAAAGCAGTCCAATGGGAAGGCATGGCTTGGATTTAGTTTGTGTAATACCATAAAGATAATAACTCGAAAAATATGAATACATAAAGAAAGCTCGAAAGCCGAAGGATGGCTCGCTTTTTGGCATTCCCATTTCAGAGTGCAGCTTTTTTCAATCACTTTCAAAGTGGATTTCTGGGGAAACTGGCTGGCTATCGTTCATTTGGAAAATGATACTATTAAAAGGAATAAAGGGTGAAAAATAATGTGAAAAGCTAGTTTTTTTTCTCTACTTTTTTAGTTCACGCTAAAAATGTCAAAGCCTGAAATCCAAAATGGAAGTATGCCAAGAAATCTGAAGGTGAAACATTACAAGCATTGCTAATCATAACCCATGGTGAACGTCCAACTCGAAACCTAATTATGAAACGACGTTTTGGCACAGTTTGCCAATAATTAAATTGCCTGGCAGAAGTAAAAGTGGAGCAAAATGCGAGGAAGGCAGAAGTGCTCAATTCCAGATTTAATTTGGCTTAGAAGCAAGATAACATCAAACAAAAGTGTACAAAGAATCAAAATTCAAAACTAAAACAACCCAAACTCACTCAATGCAGTAACACTCAAAGACGGACATTAAACAATGACCCCACAACTAACTGAACGCAACTGGGAACTAAAATACACTCACACTAATTAGGAAACACAAAACAACTGGACTGGAAAATGCAAGCTGATTGGACGACACGCAGAGGGCATTTACACATGGACAGGTGGAAGCAAATCACGGACAGAAACCAAACAGAAACTTAGAGCACCAAAATAGAAATGAGAAAAACCCCAATTTTCACAAATAACCAAAAAAAAAAACATAACATCAATGGAACGGTGTAAAATAAGGCTCCGTTTCAAATTAAGTATGGTTGGCCTTGGAGATCAAGTGTTTTTGAAAAAGGGAGGAATCCTTTTATGCTCCTCGGTTGTCAAGGTCCTTTCATCTCCATCTACGCCGTCTTTTCTGTGATGCTCCTCAAACAATAATGCACAGGAATCTGCGGCTATTGGTGCGTGACTGCCAGCCGGCTTGGGTGTTTCAGATAAATCAATCTAAAGTTGGAGAAGAGGTTGAGGCTCTTTCATGGTTGAGCTCCCACCTTGAGGCTCGTGTCAAGGAGGTGTCAGGAGATTGTGTCCACACGCAAGCTCTCCCGTAACTGTATGGAGAAAGCGCCGGATTAATTGTGTCTCGTATCTGCCGAAAGGGTGTCAGGAAAGCAGTCTTTACAGGAGAGTATCGTGACTGTCTTTTCACTCGCTTGCACCCTCTATTTTTACCAGCCACTGACAGCTGGACAGTGTAGCAGCGCATGGAAGTTATTCTGACAAGTCAGGTGCCAACGCATTCTGATCACGGTGCAGCAAATTAAATTCATTATTAATAACACTGAATCTCGCAGAAAAACGGAGTGTATCCTTGCCGATGCTCAGAAAAGCGCAGAAAAAAACTAGTCGAGCAGTAAAAAAAAAAAAAACGTATCGACTAATCTAAGAATTTACATCAGCTGCCGACCCCCGATTTGGTGGTTAAATAGAACACGGCTGTCCGATTATAACACATGGTGTGTGTTATTAAAATGACACAATTACGATACTTTTAGACGCATTTCTTCATCGTATATTGAATAACAGACTGTTGTGGTTACCATAGTAATGCGGTTATGGGCAAGTGCAAGGCAACGTGCACGTACTCTGAGAAATACGGTGGAAAAAAAAAAAAAAAATATATATATATATATATATATATATATATATATATATATATTGCAAAGAGGCGTGCTGTGAAGGTTTCCTGCATGCCAAACAGATGGGTTGACTGTAAACGCACATGACACGGGCACTACTCGGACGTCGACCTAGAGTGGAGCCTGTAATTGACCAAACGTAATAACAAAGAAGCAGAGAATTTCCTGTTGATTACAAAAACAGACTAACATCTTCGGAAAGATGGATTATAACTCCCGGGCAGGATCGGGTTGCAACTCCTGCCCTCATTGGTCCATACCGCGCCAGGAGCCAGTCACGTGTCTTGTAGGAGTTCCTCTGAGTTTGAGATGATGATAATGTTTATTGTCATGATTTTTTTTCTCCCATGGTGGTGACTACGGCAGAAGTTATTTTGTTTAGCATAATGCTCCCCGCACCTAGCAGCCCACATGGCATCAAACTAAAATATACGCAAACGTTATTAGGCTCCGTCAATGTCAATCTGATCCCCGCAACAAAGTTGAGCTCGTTCTCCTGACACGGTGTGTGTCTGCGCATGTAAGCAAGCGTAAATGGGATTATTCCGAAGACCCACACGCTCCCTGGAGCGGCCATTTATAAATCTTACATCAATTTTAGTGGTTTCGTCCACAGGGCTGCTTCTTCTCATTCCGCCTCATTTTATTCCCTTCTCCCTTGACCGCACATACCCGAGGCATCAGGCTAAGACCTTCCGAGCGGATTTCGACCGCGTCCGTCTCAAGTGTCCCGTGCGGAACTTGAAAGATGGCATCTGCGTTGAAAAGATATCGCTGCCGTACTTGTTGAATAGACTCTTTGTATGAGCGACTCGCGGCCGCGTTCTGCGGAGTGTCACCAAAGTCCTGCGCAGTTTCTTATCGGAAAGCGGACAAGAAATGAGTTCCAGACTCGGGCCTTAATGTTTGGGAGCGGCGGAGGAACATGTGCTATCTTCCATCATGCTGGTGATTTGTCATGGCTTTTGAAGGTCAAGTTATGGTGTAAAATGTTGTCACTGTGACTCACACGGATCATTTTCACTACCTCGTTATTGGAAACATTGGCAGAAAATGGCAACTCGGGTTAAGCACCAGTTTGATCGGTGACCTTAATGGTGTATACGTGTGTTACAAATAGGAAGAAAAAAAAAAACAAATAGGAGTGGGGAACTTTGACGCTTCTCTTTTAAACACACCTGATTTCAATGATTAGGATTTTCGAGCTCCTGCAGCACTTGAAGTAATCATTTGAATCAGGTGTGTTTAACTCTTGCAAACTATACACATTTAATTTTTTTCCTAATTTTGTAAATGCTTTTAAAGTGTGTTTTTTTTTTCTTTCAACCACTCAAATTGTTCAGTGGCGTCAGTAAGATCCATATATATAGGTTACATTTATTAAAACCCACAAAAAAATGGAAAAAAAAATATTCTGTTTTTTTTGTGGTCTGTGACGTGATGATGTCACTTTAAGACATAGCCATTAACTGGTCTCTAGCGCTACCTACTGTCTAGATGTGAAACAAGTCAACAAAGAATTTTCTGTTTGCTGACATAGTTTGACTGCGGCTTAATGGAATGCTGCAAAAATCGCGGGAAAATCAATGTCATAAATCCTATTAAAATGCATCTCAAATATTGTGATTATAATGGTTTTATATGGTCCAAAATTTGGACATTGATGACTTTTGTGCAGCTGCAATCACATAGAAATGTCAAAATCGTTGCGTTTTAAACTTTACTCCTTTTAATCATCTGTTGGAAATTCCGGCTCCTTCCTGGACCTCCAGTGGTCCGCTGACCGCACTTTGAGAACCACTGGTTTACTTTTTTTTTCCCCCAACTCACCCACTATTTCTTTTGACACTCCATTTTGTTTTTTGTTTTTTTTTCTGTTTAATTGGTCAGTCTATGTCACACGTGTCAAACTCAAGGCCCGGGGGCCAAATCCGGCCCGCCACGTCATTTTATGTGGCCCGCGAAAGCAAATCATGTAAGTTTCCCTGACCCTTGCTAAACTCTAGCTTGTCGTGTATAATGAAAAAAAAAGTTGAGATGATTCGGTTTGTTCTGTTACAGTAATATAAACAATAAATGAACAAACTAGAATGCTTTACTTCTGATTTCAAAACAACTAAGCCATCAATTTGTTGTGTACAGGAATAATACCATGAGATCATTTAAAATCCACTTGGTTTCCTCAAAATATCGGCCCGATGAAGGAAGTTCTCGCTACAAAACGGCCCGCGACAAAAATGACTTTGACACCGCTGGTCTATGTAGTCGGGTTTGAACTCAGCTTTTGCACCTCGTGTCACTCTTCCCAACGCTCAAATGAAACCAGTGTTTAATTAGCGCTTGCCGCATGCTCATTTTCTCTGCACGGCCTTAAAAACACAGCGAAAACTATCAAATATTTCCGACTATGACCGGAATGCAATAAAAGGAGCCATACATGGCCGCTGCCTCGCTCCTCTTTGACAGCTTATGGAGTGAGCTGTTGTTTTCTTGTTTTCCCCGCGGAGCTCAACGGCCATTATTGGCATCAAGTAGGTCAACAAAAGGGGCTGGATGTCTGCTTCCTGGCAGGCGGCTCTCGTCTGTACACCTTCCATGTGTCCGCCGCGGCCGAGTACGTTTGGAACGCGGCCATACTCCTCGTGGAAGCCGCCCGCGCAACCGAGAGCTCCGGAGAAGCAAACAGGAAGTGGCTTTTGTGGTGGCGAGGCAAAGCGCTTGCGGTCGTAAATCATTGCGATCTATCTTCCAGCTACTGGGCATCTTGTTGGCCAGAGAATTCGTTTGGAACCGGACAGCCGCTTGGTTGGTTAAGATCGCATATGTAAAACTTCTTTTGGTGCGCTCGGCGGAGAATTGTGGGAAAGAAACATGGTGAGAACGTTTTTCCAGCCAGGTTTTTTTGTCGTGGTTTGGGAAAGGCCTGTTACCATGACCAACCAATCAGAGGAGGGGGAATTGCTGACATCATCGCTGGCCATTTGAGGACTAACGTATAACCTGAAATAGTCCGTTAGTTTAAATCACATCAATCACCATTACAGATTATTAAGGCAATCAGATTGGATAAAAAAATAAATGACATATTCACTACTGGGAGCGGTGCAGCCAAGCGAAATTCTACTAAATGAATGGTGGGAATAAATTATGAAAAAAAATGATTAGTTTGTGACTGTTGGTCAGTACAGCGCTTTCTGCTTCACTTTAGAGTTTCCTGACTGCATTTTTATCCGTTCCAGCTGAACGAGACATAACAATAATTGAGACGTATTCATTATCGCTGAATTACAAAAGTAATGTAATTACTGCAATGCATTAGAGTATTTTTTCCAGTCCATATTTTTGGTGAGAGTAATATAAAAGTAATGCAATAGTAGTGTCACGCCATATATTTCACAGTAATTTTATAGTGTAACTAATTATTTTGAATGACAATAAGTAATAAATAATGAATTACAACGTTTAATGTATTGCAGTGAGCCTCACACATCGCTCATGAAGAAAACACACGAACACAAAACGAAACGAATCTAGACGTAATTTGATTGCGGTCAGATGGAATGTTTGGCACGTTCGCTTGTGTCATCAAGGAAGCTCTTAATGACATGAGACGTAATGTGTCATCCAACCCGCGGTTAATGATCTGACAAAGAACCTAGATGCCATGCCGCTGTGGGGCCAAGTAGTATTTTTCCATGTTACAATACTTGAAACGTCACAGCGTACAAATAAGAACTGCATTTCCGTGTGAATATGTGTTTGTTTTTGTTTTTTTTTAAATAGAAAACAGGAGGGATATAGTGTAAATTCAAAGTGGTTAAATGTTGGAGGGATCAAAGGAGGGAAATTCTGCTGAATGGTCCAGAAATGGTCTCCGGCACCTGGCTGATGGAGGCCTGTGTTTGCTGGAAGTTCACAGCTGTGAGTGTGAGGTCAACAAGATTAGATAGGAAAGTATTTATTACGTCTACGTTATTTGCTGACGAAACACAGATGCCCATTGTGATGGGCCCGCTGTGGATGACTGCATATTGGGGGGTAAGAAAAAAAATCCATATGCATTAATGGCATCTGTGTCTGAATTTAGGAAGAAGCAACTTCTAAAATGCTAGAGCAGTCATTTTAACTTTGGGAAATCTTACAGCAAATGTTATAGATGGACGTTAATTAAAGAAGGGTTTTTTTTCCATCAAGTTATATTTGTGTATTTTGACGTTCATTACCCCATTTTTAAAACGTGTTCCTGTTTTTTTTTTTTTTAACTTAATTGAGGACAGCGTGTCAAAGAAAAGATAAAAGTGAGGTGTTACGTGACTGCCACCTGCAGGTCATTGTGCAGCCATGCATCAAAATCACCTCACGATTAAACATTTTTTAATCATGGATCATATCATTCTAAATGGACGCTGAATAAAATCAAAAAACGTTTTTTCATTCGTAGTAAAAAAAAATGTCTCCCATAAGAATAAATAGTCCATAATCGAATTTATTAAAATATTGGTGTATGTTCAGTGGACACAAACATGAAAGTTATCAATAAACTATGTTTATAGCATGCAAAGGCAAAGTGGGAGGCCATATATGTTGCAACATTTGGCGGAGAGGACTTTTTTTTTTGCAAACTACGGAGTGTTCTGGAACATTGGGAGATTAGCATTTAGCTAACAGTTTTAGCTTCTGACAAAGTGACAGAAGAATGTTCAATATTTACAATGACATTTGTTTTTCATTTGCAGGGTCCCTCATTTGAAGAAAAAAAACGTGTTTTTTCAAATGGAACAAAAACAAACATATTACAAGAATTGTGCACTCATAAATATAATTTATTTTTATTACGGTTATTGCTGAATGACAACATTTTATAGTGAGTCCTACAAAATCCTGAAAGAATACTGTACGATTTCTGATATCTGATTTTTCTGTCGGTGTTATTGCCGGGCATCTGTCTGGTTTCATTTTCGGACTCAGTGCACTTTGACAATGACGACTTTGTTGTTTGTCGCTAGAGGGAGACAAAGTCAAAACTGACAACAGTCATTGCTGCATGGATCGCTGATACTGATTGTTCGGCAGAACATTAAATATTCGTTGAGACCTGCTGTAGAAATTGTGCAGAAAGTGCATGGTTAATATAACGTCCAATCAAAGTTTGCAAGCATAAAAAATGTCAAGAAATCACAGGAGTTTCAATCGTATAAAGAAAATCGAATTAGATGATTATTTAGTCATTCTTACAGGCCCGTCCCATTATCCCCACCCCTTAGCCGAAGGAGGAAAAATAGAAGGAAAAATATAGATTCAACATTGATCCCTCAAACGTTTGAATTCAACTAAAATATAATATAGATTGTCTTCTTCTTAACCCCAATTCAAAGTTGATTCAACGTCTTTTGCTATCTTCCCATATAGGCTATAAAACACGCTTCTTTGCGTCGTGCAATACGTAATAAAATGTGTATATTGCACACTATAGAAAATTGTCTGAGTTGCAATCGAGGACAGACTTTTTGGTTTTGTGATGGTTTTAAAACACGAGATGGCGCTAGTACGCAATTTATAATAACGGTAATACAGAGGATGTGCTTGAGTCATGTTTGTGTGCTTTTTGTGTAGTGTTTGTGAGTTTTTTGTATACAGTACGTGCTTCTTTGCGTATTATATATACTGTAATTGCCTTAAAGAGATCTAGAGTAACGTTCTGTAATTAAGATGATTTTTTTTGTTAACTAGCCTACAGTTATAATGGAATAAATGAGTGATTCACCAGGATGACAGTTCATTTGGAACGGTATGTTTTCAGCTAATCATAATGGAAAAATCCAATTTTCTCCCAGAGAATGTGACATTTAGGGGAATGGGGAATCTGGATGCCCAGAATATTAACTCAGAATTCCGTAAACGAGCGTCATCGAGTAAATCAAACACGTTCTTGACTGAAGTTGGGTTGAGAAAAGTGGTAGAAGTTCTGCATAAATATTAATTATGAACATTCCCGGCATTCGATCCCCCCCTCGCCCTGCCCTCATCTCCACCCCTTCCACTCTCCAGATTTTTGTTTTTGACAAGAGCGATCCTGTGATGCTCTGCCAGCGGTTCCTCCGGCTGCTCAAATATTTGAGCTCGGAAGGAGCCAAGTTGACTCAGCTTGGAACATGGCTTTCCCGGAGCTTTGATAAGGTGCCTGTTGAGCCCCGGCTTCCAGTCGGCCGGCACAGTGAGCCTCTTGTGCCTCTCTCCATCTTGCGTCCGCCGGGGATTGGGAGCAGACAGACAGGCAGGAGTAAGGGCCAGACGGCCACATGAGAGGGAGAAAGCATCTCCGCGTCAAGAATTTTCATATCCCGAGATGTTGACCGGCAAAGGTCAAATTAAAGTGGTTGAAGCCATGCAACTCGCGGTGGGTTTTTGCGAGGTAGCTGAGAAATAGACAAATACTTTGCTTCCGAAGCGTAGCCTCTCCGCGCTGCTTCGTTATCGCTAACAAGATGTTCGAACGCCGACGGGGGCCTGCGTTGGCTTGATGTGGAACTGGAAAAGCTCATGGAATTGGTCCACCTTCTGCAGACCTTTTCTGGCTACGTTGTATTGTTTGTCCCTCCATCCGTTTTCCGTAGCCGTTAATTCTCATCAGGGCCGCAGGCTTGCTGGTGCCTATCCCACAGCAGGGCCTACAGGGACAAACAGCCATTCCCACACCCAATCACACTTAAGGACGATACTGCATGCCCAGTATTGCATTACTTGTGCATTAAAAAAAAAAAAAAAAAGCCAAATTGGGCCAAAATTTGATTGACCCAACATTTTGGGTCATTTATTTAACCCATCTTTTCACTAACTCTCAGAAGTACACTAAACCAGTGGTCCCCAACCCCCGGTCCGCGGACCGGTACCGGTGCGTGGATCAACCGGTACCGGGCCGCGTGGGCTGCACCCCAAATAATGTTTTGGAGATGATTTAGTTTAACAGTTCAGACGTTTGTGCTTGATCCTAGGTTTTTTTGGCGCCGCCTCTGGCCGCTGTTGATATTACATCGTGAGAAGGATGATGGGTTATTTATTTAAGATTTTTGTGGGATTATTTGATTAAAAATCAGGTTAAATGAATAAAATAGGGTGTATATATAATTTTTCTTCATTTTTATATTGTGTTTTCATTCAACTCAAAACGATGGCCTGAGAGAATAATATGAAAAATCTCGGAGATAACATTTTGGGTTATTACTGACCTGAAAAGTCTTTTTTTTTTTTTCATTACAGTCAAGATCTCTTCACAAAAATAAACATATGTACACAGGGAGCTCAGATGAGACTTCATCTCCAAATTTCAGAACCCTGATGCACTAACCTTTTACATCTTCTGGCTCATTTAAAATTTCCACATGAATCATATAAAGCTCCTCAACGTTTGAGTGACATTTACGATTAATTATCCTTGTATTGCACCCCAAAAGCCACTAACTCACCTTTCAAATCAATACTTTAATATCTAATCTTCCTTGATGAAATCTATTTCTCTGACACCACATATGATGCTGCTCATTCACACATAGTTTTTTTTTTTTTCTCCACTTAGTCTGCAATTATAGGAAGCCTAATTAACATTTTAATTAAGGCGCATATAATTGTGATACAGACCCAGATATCAGCGTGGAGCTTAATTGAGAGGCGGCAATCATCTCTGACTATATCATATTACAGATACACTGGCTGATAGCCATTTATGAGTTTAATGAATGATCTGCCACAGTAAGTGACTTTGATGTCATGAGTGTGCTTTAAATAAACCAATCGAGGTAACTACTAAAGGGAATTATTTCATCTCATTTCTTATTTTCTTATTTCATTTGCATCTTCTGAAATTAAACCCCGCCTTTCTTATACATGTAAGAAAGCAGATGTCCGCTGTATTTGTTGTTGAATTAATGGCAAGGTTTTTTTTTTGGTTTTGTTTTTGCTGTTGCCATAGCGACAATGACAGCTTCTTCTTGCATGAACGTAGCCCAGAGTAGGAGGGAGGGGGGGGCAGTACTTTTTTTTTTCATCTCTATTCTTTGTTTTCACTCCCATTTGAAGACCTCAACAATTTAATAATGCTACGTTCATTTACGCTCCCGGAGGAGGAAATGGAGGTTTGCTTTCTTCAAGCAAGAATCCAGTGTAGGTCTTTTCATGAAATGCTTTAACCAATAAACAGAGCAATATATAAGTTAAAATACCCAAAGCACCCAGATTTTTTATTTTGTATTGAACGTCCGCTAAATTGGTGATTTTACACAAGGATAGACTATAATAGACCACCTTAAAACATGAACAAAACCCACAACCCAAAAACGCAACACCACCAACTTGATGTGACAATGGAAGTTTTTAAAATTGTGGTTGTATTTATTTATTTTTTAACTACCTAGTTAGAAGAACATCAAGCCTTCCACAATGACGAAATCTCCCTGAATGTTTAGGAATAATAGCAGCACCATTTCATGGTGGCTAGTAAAAAAAAAACTGCAGATACACAACACTGGACTGAGCCACAGGGTTCAAAGAATGAGAAAAAAGTAGCAGTTCATGGTCTGAAATTTACAGCATTGTATATTTTACTAAATCCAAATAATGGGTATTACTTCAAGAAATCAAAGTACTGAATTTTATAGAACTTTATAGAATTTTATAGACCATAAGGGCCATAATGGAAATTTTCATACAGAAGAAACAAACCAGAATAGCAGAGATGCCAAATTTTTATGTTTTTCATCAAATTTCATCACAGATCCGCTTCTTTTGTACATGAAAACCACATAAATCCAGCTCATGACCACTATTACTCCAGCGAGGGGTTTCACAAAAGCGAAATTTCACACAAGCACTCAAATTTTCCATGTTCCTCGAAGGGTGAAGACGATGTCAAAACGCTAAATGAAGTCATCCTATTCCAATACATTTCTGTAGGTTGCTTTCCCCTCCTAAGAGCTCAATCCCGATATGATATGTTCCACTTCAGCACCGTATTGTCTCGCTGGAGATGAGGATCCGAGGCAAGATGACCTGACAAACCTGTCCGTGTTTTGCGGAGATACACGGGGAGTCCCGGTCGCTCTGTCAGGGTGATCCGACATACAGCGTGTCAATTTGTTGAGTCTGATCATAGGTTAACGTCAGCGTTTGAAGAGAACACCAATTTGTGCCAGGAAAGAGCAGATTTGATTTCCAGTAACATAGACTTACTGCGTAATCGCTAGCATTCAAAGAGCCATCTGGATCGCTTCACGTGTTTATTTGCGCGTAAAGAAATATCCGGAAGACTCGACTAGTTGTTGACGCTGCCAAGTTGGCCATCACTCAGGAAGACAAATGAAATACAGTAAATTCATATGAATTTTACCAACGCGATTCACAATAACCGACAAAGTTTGGCGCGGCAAGGTCATTTGTATTCAGTTGAGATCTGATTCTGCGGATGAACTTTGTGTGGAACGTACAGACTGACATTCTGTTTGAACGGCGGCACTAGGAAATAAGAATGAGCCGGCCGGCTCCTTGGACGAGGCTGACGGGTGGGTCGGCTCCGTGATGGAACCCGCAGCCTGTGAAAGGCCGGACTTTAACTACACTTCACTCGGCGCAGCCGCTATGCATATTTCTTTCCACTGTGTTGGCAAGGTAACCTAATGACTGGAAGAAAGACATCCCACTTCCTGTCTACATAGCTGAGAGAGAAGACAAAAGAATCACAGAGAGAAAGAAGATCACCCTGAGCAAACTACTACCTCTGTACGCTTCACAAGCGTATGGAATCCACTTCAGCCTGAAGGGTTTTTTATTGAGCCTGCTCGCTTCAAAATTTTTACAGTTGATGAAGTTTCTAGCTCTCTCGTATCCCAAATCACAGTCTTTCCTGTTTTTTTTTGTCTGTGTTAAACGGGGAACCCTTACCCTGACACCCCCCCTTCTAGATGAACATTGTAAGTAAATAAAGAAATACCATGTGTTCCCACCCACACATATGACTCCGCACTGCTCTATCACTCGCAGCCACAAGCGTACCGCTTGTAATAATCCCAAAGAGTTGTTGCCAAAATGCCCTTATAAAATACCATGACTCCGTCGATGTAGAATGACGATTTGATTTGAAGCAGAAATGCCTTCGAGATCGAGTATTAACAGGCTGTTGGACTGCTTCAGACTCCAGCTTAAGACTGAGCATGGGAGTGTTGTACAAAAATATTGCGTAGGCGCTGCTGTAAAGTGACAGCATTTTAGTAGGCTTTTATTTTGAATTTGAATGCTTTTTCACTCCACGCACAGGCAAATCATTTGATGTTTTAGTGCTGTGTACAAAGGCACCCTCACAAGTTTTTTTTTTTTTTTGTCTTGGTCAAAATACCGCATGAATGTAAATTTATAGCAAACTGAAACCAGCCGATTCTAGTAAGTGTGCCTCCCCTCATCCCGCCCCACACAATGATGTCAGGAGTAAATCCTTGGTTGTCATGGTTGCAACTTGCAAAAATCCATGTACTCTGCTTGCTCTACAAACAGGTTCTACAGTGTAAAAAAAAAAAAGTGCCTGTGGATCCATCCATCAAATCTTTTTGTTCAGCTTATTCCATCGAGGGTTTCGCTAGACTTCATACAAGTGAAATTGATGAAATTTGGCACAGAGTAAAATATAGTAAATGCACCAAAATAACCAAGTCCAATTATACATCCAAGCAGAAAGCATCACGTTATTTTTAAATATAACAGGGAAAAACACGGCAATCAAAAATTCCATTTTCTATTAAAACATTTGTATAATAACACGGCCGTGTTTTAGGTGTTAGCTAAGTGAGTTTTTTTTACATATTCATCCCACCTTCGCAGATTGTGGTGATTTAACATCATGTGCCAAGTGTCTGACACCCGTTTCGTCATTTCAATGCTAACCGCAAAACTGAAGTTCACTCATAAAGCCGTATCCACGGCTTGCAGCCTTCAGGGTCAGAGAGGCAAGGGGAGCATATAGCACCCTGTCAGCAAAAGGCTGAGTGTGCGTCAACCTATGCTTACACACCTGTAATAACACGTCTTTTTATGGATGCTGCCACACACCTGCAAGTCGCAGAGTCAGCTTTTTATTTTTTTTGGACAAGGTGTTCATTGTGATCATATATATTGGAACCATTGGTTCACATCGCTTTAGTTCCATGTGATAGTTGTTCCTTAAATTGACTTCTTGAACAGATACAAACATTTGCTATTCCGGTAGATTGTGTCCTTGTGGCTGGCAAGAACAAACAAAAAAAAAATGCAGATAAGATCTATCTAGATCGAGTATTAACAGGCTGTTAGTATCTAGATCGAGTATTAACAGGCTGTTAGATCTACTATCTATCTATCTATCTATCTATCTATCTATCTATCTATCTATCTATCTATCTATCTATCTATCTATCTATCTATCTATCTATCTATCTATCTATCTATCTATCTATCTATCTATCTATCTATCTATCTCGAGCATTAACAGGCTGTTAGATCCATTTATCCATCCATCTATCTTTCTCTCTCTCTCTCTCGGTCGAGCATTAACAGGCTGTTAGATCTCTCTCTCTCTCTCTCTCTCGAGCATTAACAGGCTGTTAGATCCATCCATCTCTCTCTCTCTCTCTCTCTCTCTCTCTCTCTCTCTCTCTCTCTAGATCGAGTATTAACAGGCTGTTAGATCTATCTCTCTCTCTATCTATATATCTAGATCGAGTATTAACAGGCTGTTAGATCTACCTATCTATCTATCTATCTATCTATCTATCTATCTATCTATCTATCTATCTATCTATCTATCTATCTATCTATCTATCTATCTATCTATCTATCTATCTCTACATATTAAATGTATTTTGATTCATTACAGTATTTTAGTGTGATGTTAAATCGAATGGCTCAATCTACATTTACTAATACTGCAAAAAATGACTTTTTAATTCATTTTATGTGAATATCTGCTAAGGATAAAGAAGTTATATGATGCTGTTTAAATAAATGACTCCCTATCTCCCATGGAAGGTGTAGAATATTTCAGGAATGTCTTGGTTGAGCTTCCTGTGGATAATTTCTGGAAAGTTTCAGTGACTTTACTGGAAATTATATGTCCCTTTGCAACCATTGGTGAAACCGTTCTTGCGTAAAGGCAATGGAAAATAATCTTGAATTGATCAAAATAAAGGAAAAGAGGGATTATGAAAAACATATGGTACATATTACCACATCCACACTTTTTGAAATGCAGTTAACTGTATCCATTCAAAAATGTGAAGCAAAATCCTCTTGACATTTATTGTCATGATATATAAATGTTACATCTTGAAAAAGTCCAAATCTAATGAGGATTGTCATCTACAAAGTCACATTTGGCAAAAAAAAACAAACCTAGCACCGTTCTATTGGTTGGCCTCAATACGACGCTGGATGAAAATCAATATGATCAAATGAATGTGAGTGTGCTTGAGCTATAATTAGCTTATAAAACACGATGGCTTCTCTAGTGGTTTGTGTGGCTTACTGTGTTCATCCAAGAAACAATAAAATACCCTGGCTGGAAATTAATTGTTTAAACTAAGAGTTAAATATTTCTGCAGAAATTTCTCATGGGTTAGGGAAGTCATTTTGCTCTCGTTCTTATCTCTGCCTGCCAAAAGAACTGTTGGTGGTTTTCAACAGTTATAATTATAGGCACACATGTGGTAGCAGTTATGAGCTATACATACTTGGCACCAGCATCATCACTGCTGTAGACGCTTCAAATGCCCGACCGTTGTTTGCTGAGTGCAGAGAGAGACACTTTTTTAGGTTGTTTAATTTCTATGTTTTTATTTTACATTTCCAGTGATCGAGGTATCATTTAAAGTCCACAGGAGCAATCGTATTTATTTTGAGCATGTAAGTTTACTTAAGTATAGTTTGGGGTCGTGTGAAATGCTTCCTGTGTAATGTCATTGCTAAACTGCTAACGACGTGCTAACGTGAGACTCGACAGTCCAAAGCGGTGTGTTAAATGTGTGTTTTTTATGTAAATATGTACAATGGTAGCTATAGCTAATGTCAATTTTATTTTTGTTTGTTCTACGCCGTAAATTGTTGGTGGGAAGCGTGGATGAAACGAGTAAAGATAAAAAGTGAAACATCAATGCAAAAAAACGCTTGTGGGCAGGCTGGCATATGAGTAACTGATAAAAATGCATCACAAACAGTGACAAATACGGTAGACATCACGGGTTGTGATAACAAATTACATTACAGGCATGTTGGCGCGATAGCTGGCATCTCGTGTCTCATATTATATGCCAATGAAGTCGCCTTTTGTATTTTTAATGTCTCGTTACTAGAGACAATATTTTCCCGCCGAGGCGTTTTGTAAGTTCAGTTTTTCGTCATGTGGCGTACTGTACGTCAAAATGCGGAGGGTTACGATGAAAGTGAAATTGTTGAGCCGCGCTCGTCACCTGTTCTTGCCCGTTGTGCCGATTCGCACCCAACAGCCAATCAGTGACGAAATGCTCAAATCTCCTCGTAAATTTTTGTGAGTGAAATTGTTGAGCCGCGCTCGTCACCTGTTCTTGCCCATTGTGCCGATTCGCACCCAACAGCCAATCAGTGACGAAATGCTCAAATCTCCTCGTAAATTTTTGCTGAAGCGAATAGTTGCTCCGGGTCCACTATACGACTCGCAATAAAACACCGTTCGCTACCGTCTTTCAATTTTCTTACGATGAAAATTGTTGAAACAGAGAATAGCGCATTCCACCTCGCTCAAAGCGTCGTATCCCAAATGGAAGATTCGTAACTTCTATCGAGCAGCGTTCCACTGAGTGTAGTTGAATTTCTAATTTGAGCTCCCGGTACGTCGCGGACTAGTAGTGATGAATCAGCTCGCTTGTAGTATATAAAAAAAAAATATGATGAAGTGCAGAGAGCAGCAAAAAAAGCCTTGAATGCGGCGAAGGCCGGAGCAATCATTGTATGGCCACTTTTGTTTCTGTTTTTCCAACTGGGATGGAGCGGAATGGCTTGATGGGTGGGTTGGCGTTGGCTGGAGTGAGGAATGAGAAAATGATGGGAGGGCTCAAACCACAAATTGTCGCGGCTCTGTTATTACGGCTGGGTCGAGTGCTAGCAAATGGTTACATGGGCCGATGGCTTTACACAATGGGCTCTTTTCTATATAAAGGCTCGGCCTGCACGCGCAGTTTGCTATCTACCTTGCGCTCGGCGGGAACTAGGAATCTAAAATTGCTGCATCCGACGCAGTCACTTAAGTAAAAGAAAACAAGCAACATTAAATGGAGAAAATAGATGACCGCATTTTTAATTTGATTATGCTTGTTAATCCACACGCTGAGGTCATAAAATCATACATGTCAATCGTATGTTGGACCAGGTACATATCTTTATTTGCCCAATTTTGCCCCATTCTAACGTAACTCCATAATAAACCAGGATATTTAAATATATATATAAATATCTGTAACCATATTTAAACATGTTCAAAGATATCGCGCTTAACTTATTTCCCGATCAAAAACGTTTTTTTCCGCACACGTTCGTGCATTGTAAAATAATTGGCTGTAAGCAAATTTCTTTGAATGTACTTGAGAATATGTTTAAATGTATTTACTGTACATTTCACTGTGGTCAAATACGTTTAAACGTACATTTGCTCGTCAAAAATGTTTTGACGGAAATTTACACATCACGAATTTTACCTAAATTTATACATTCTCTCATAAATTTAGACACACACACATGCACACAGATAAGCCGCACTGGCCTATAAGCCGCAGAGCTCAAAACGCGAGAAAAAAGTCGCCGCTCATAGTCGGAAAAACACGGTGCTTGCATGCATTAAACAAAAGATCCACCACTTATTTACAGTGCTGCATTGCCCTAGCTACCCAAACCAGTCCTTTATATTCCAGAAGATCAATGCCCTTCATTTATATACAGTACAGTCAAACAAAACCACGATTGAGAATAGAAGCCTTAATCATCCCTTTTTATGTCATAAACATACCTCTTGATAAGTCAAATCCAGCCTTACAGCAGCCGCCGCCCACACATCTCTTTTTCACTGCCCACAACATTTACATGTTACCAAATGACACGGAGGACAACAGCCGCTAGATTTACAGCCGCTCCGTTGCCTTTGAGGCGGAGACACCTCAGGAGACATCCCGCCGCGCCGCTATTAAGATTAATAGTGTTAGTATTTACAAGGCATGCGTTTCCCCCGAGGGTCCCAAGCCAAACGCTGCCAAAGCGGCGGAACGCAGCAGGCTGACTGCTGAGGAAGGTCAGGGAGGAGTTTGATCAAGTGTGTGGGAGAAATGGGAGTGGGAAAACATTGTTCTTCAACACGCTTCTGCGTCTCCGCTTAATATTTGATGTTTCCTCCTAATTATTGCCGGCGACGGTAATGCACCGAGGGATCTTTGCTGACTTTTTACTGATAATAAGCAACCTTTCGGTGAAACTTTCCTCCGCCAATCCGCGCTTTGAGTTTTTCCCTGCGATTATAATGACGGCAAATCGACGCATAAATGTCGGAGCTAATCAGTTTCCCCGATGCCGCTTTTTAAAGTTCACTTTTCATTCGTTCCCACACGCGATTGCGCAATCCGCCGCCTACTCACCGCCGCCGCTTGCTCTGACCGAGCGCTCCTATCTTCACGGGACTCGTATGTTTAATTATGATGCATGAGATTGATGTGTCTGACCGTCAGGATCATTTCCCGACATTAATCTCGATTAAAATTCATTATACGCCTGTTATTCCTTCGCATTCAATATGATTTGGACTGATTAGAAGAAACATATATATATATATATATATATTAGTGGATATTTTGATTTGAATCCATTATGATGTCCTCATATTACAAACCATGAAAAATGTATAGAATACAAAGGGGAAAAAAACTGAAAAGCAATTTAAATGTACAATTAGTTCCTTATACTAAGAATTAGCATCCTATCCGATATGCTGTCAGCCTTTTGCTGGTTTCTATTTTTAGCCCTCTTTAAAACAAACGACATCCACGTGAGCCGTTGCGCATCATTTTCAGGTCTCGCGTTGTTTTTTTTTGATGTTTGGAGTCATTAGATCGTTTGGACATAGAGATAATATTGTGAAAACGATTGTTCATTGTCCAGATGTCAGGATAGTACACGGAAGTGTGAATCAAGGTTATTCCAGTTCACGAAAGCAAACTGGAAATTGAAAACAATCAGATAAAATGACATTCATACACCAAACGGACGAACATTACAGCTCACGTTATGAAACGAGCTGAAACTAATTATCGGAAATCTTTCCCTTTAATGATGTCTCTGTCAATATCACACATGACTTTCGGGATTAATTTGGAATGCATTTACTTGGGTATAGCTATATATGCGTGCGGTAGGAGAAATCTCAAACAGTTGTACGTTTTGATTCCAGAAAAATATGAAAAATGAGCACATTCTGTATACCAACCTGGCGATGCCTCAACAGCCAAGATGTCTGAACCCCCAGGAGACGATTGACTATACTTGGCATCCCACTCTTCTCAGAGATGTCCCACTGACAGCGTGTTTTCTCACCCGTGTCATCCTGACATTACCTAAAGGTCCCCTGCGCTTATGTTTTGCTCTTTGGTATACCATAGCGCCCGCTCCGCCTTCTTTCAAAATGCCTTCATCGATCGCAAAGCAATTATTTCATTGAAGAGCAGCTGGAGGCTACACGCTATCAATATTAAAGCCGATAGTTCATCCATGTAGAGGGCTTGTTTTATTTCCTGCCAAAAATCTTGCCACAATACGGACATTTTGCGTTTGTACTCTGGCGACGTTTACGCTCCTGACGATTCGCTCTCGGGCCCCAAAATCAGTGCGGGATTCCCAGCGGAGGACATAAGACTCCAAAACGATGCATATTGATTTCCTCGTCAATGTATGCGCGCTAAACATGAAATGGCAGCGATCTTCAATGTCGGGCTAAAGTTTCACAACCATGTGCGTGTCATTAGAATCGGTTGCAGCGTCCAGACATGGCGCAGGGTTTTGTGGACTTGGCAGCCAAGCCAAAGCAAACTAAGTCAATCTAATTTGGGGGCAATCCGATCCGGTAATGTCAGGTTGTGTCACTGTACGCTCTTTTAAAAGGGTGAATATCAACATCGACGCGCTGCAGGGACCTCATTCGAGCACATGTTTTTTTTCTGTCTCTCGACATTGGATTATTGCTCCTTTTTGGAGAACGTCATCACATTCAAGCGTAAGAATCCAGACCGTAGGGACGCTAGTGGAGAGGAAGCCAGATGATGTCATGTTATGGCAGACATGTTGGTTTTCTGGTGGGCTCGGCTGTCAGCAAGCCTGCCCTGTTCTCATGGGAATTCTTTCGCCGCTTATTGTCAGGTTTTACTTGATGTTCCGCGCATGGATGACTTGAGAGGAAATTCCGCCGAGAGATGGAAGAAACAGCACCATTAGTATATTTTATTTGAAAAAGGATTTCCATTGATCCTTACCACACCAAAAAAGTTAGTTCTAATGGATCTGTAGGTGGTTCAGGAAAAAAACAAGTCTAAGCAACGATTAAAGGTTTTGAATCCAAGAACTGCTGGATACTGTGATTCATTAAGAGTCAGAATTCCTTTGATATCCTCTAAAATGTGGACATGATTTCAGTGTACTGATAATTGAGGTCTGATTATGTTCCTCATTATGATGTCATGTTCTGTTGTGGGTTGGTGATGTTTTGTTTTTCAAGCTGTGGGTTTGTTAGTTCTTGTGTCTCGTTCCTATTGAGTCTTTCACGTGTTTATCCTCGTTAGGATGATTTGTTTCCACCTGTCTGTGTACAACCCCGTGTCATCCAATCCTCTGCCTTTTGTCTCTCTCCAGCTGTTTTGAGTTTCCTCGTTAAGTGAGGAGTTTATTTAAGTCCCCGCTTTGCATTCAGTTAGTTGTCGGGTCATTGTCATCATTATGATGGGACTAATTTTTGCAAGTACTTGTTTTATGTTACAGACTAGCTTCAATGAAAATAGCTTTCATGACATTGGTTTACGAGAATATTTATGGTGAAAATGTCATAAATCGCGCAACAATAATAAGCCTTTTGTTATTAATTTGCGCTGTCAAGTTGAGGAGATTCTAATTAATGGCAGAAGGTAATTACCCGTCACTCCCCATCGTGCGCAGCGCTCATTATCTCATAGTTGAGACGGCACGGGTTTTGTTGCACTAGCTACCTTCCTGATTGACTTCTGAATTAATCAAGACTCGCAAACATCTCAGCTCGCTAGTTCGATTGGGAAAAAGTCAAAGAGTGTTGTCGTCATTCTCCGCCAGCTGCGCGACAGCTGAACAGATGCACACAACAGCGAACCGCCGGGATGCGATCGTGTGTTTATAATCTATCACAGTATTTGACAAACCCTGGATTTTGCTAGGTAAATTAGTCTAATTGTCGGTAGGTGAAATTAGAATAGTTTGTTTTTTAACCAAATGTTACATCTCAAATATTTAAAAGCGGTGACAAAGGTATTTTTTTTTTCCAATTTCATGAAATAATTTTTCAAAGTAGTGTTTAGTATTCCGAAAAAACGATCAGAATGAGGTGTTGTCCGTACGGTATAAATATTGATCGATACTGCACATGCAGGTATGGCAATCGTATCGGAACACCACTATGAATTATATCAACGGAAATCAGTTTGAGTCAAAGCATCGCTGTGCCAAGAATGCTTCCTGCCACCGCCATCACCGGCGTCATTTCTCATCCCACCTTTTACAGCAGCTTTCGCTTTAGGCGTTCAAAACGTACAAAACACTCCACTGAACAAAGAAAATACATGGTAATTGCACAGGTAAACTTGCATGTCTTTGGTAAAGCGGCTGTAGGCAGAAGACGGATGAAATGACATCATGCGTCTTATCTCCCCTCTGAACCGAGGTAATGTCCCGTGAGGAAGCAGGTGCGTGAGGGGAGCCGGATCCGGAGTGAGACGGTTGGCTGAAGATTAATGGCTCCGGAATGAGTCTGCCTCCCGGTCTTTTTACACTGCAGTTTGTTGCGTGTGGTAAAAAAAAAAAAAGGTGATGATGATGATGCCTGGGTGCTTTAATGAGACTGGAATCACGTTGCTTAACCTTTACTGTTATTTTTGCATGCTAATTTACTTTGATCAGTGATGCTGGTGATCCCGTGGAAAAAAAGTGGCACTTTGATATTTGAATCAAGTGTGCATTACTGACCTTAGAAATGCCTCATTACTTGTTAAATTACATGCAGTGTAGTCAGGGAAGAAATGGCAATGAGGGAACAGCATGTGATTTTTTTTTCTTTTTCTTCTGAGCTTTAATAGCTCTGGGGGAAAAAAAGCTGTCTGAGTCTTTTTATCCGTCTTTTTTGAGCCTTTTTGGAAGACTGTTCATTCCAAGATCCCTGTCAATTTCTTTTGTGATTGTTTTTGGTTTGTTATGTTGGTGCTGGCACTAATATGTGACTTGTATACTATACAAATATGTTTAATAGTGAAATTGTGTTATAACTGTAACAGAGAACTACCTATGTGGCGTAAACCTTTGTAGGCTAAAAACTCAAAATTCTCGTAAACTATGTTTATTGGTAATTATGGTTTCGGAGTATGTATTATGGTGTTCTTTCAGCATTTTACTTCATTTTACTTGCCGTTGTTACCATTTTTAGCCAACAAATATGTTCAATATACCTGAAAATAATTAAATTGCAAATATGTTCGAATGGTTTTACCTGTCAAAAAAGTTGATTCTACATTGGCAGCAGCATGCATCCGTAGTATTAAAATGTCAAAATATTAACACTGTTTTCACACACCTATCAACCTCGGGGTGTGCTGAAAATGACAAAGGTTTTTCCACCTGTAAAAATTAAGCCGAAAGCGTACAACTCAAACCATTGTGTAACTATTTTGAGATGCTTGTTCTGCCTTTGTCGCTTATAACTCCAATTTTTCTCACTATCACTTGCGTTATTTTCGAACGATTGCTGCGACTTGATCGTGAATCCGTTTTTGCAGACAAAAACGTCACGTGAGAGTAACGCTACCACAGCGAGAAGTCAACAGTCGTGACAGCAAAGTACAACTTCATTAAAAAACAAAAAAATGTTTTCCTGTATCACGAACCTAGGAACTCATTCATAAAATCCAAACGTAATTTTTTGTTCCTTAGTCTTACACAGTCACATGGATGATAAATTTAGAAACAAAGCATTAAAAAAGTGTGGCAGTACAGCGCCTTATCATGATGTAACTGGTGTGAAATCAGCGGGAATGATTTACATTCCCCCGGCAAATCCTCCGCAGACCTCCAAGACATCCTTCTGTCAAAAGAACGTATATAGCAAATCATTTGGGATAAATCCCATAATCGTCCTGTCGCCTCTGGTGAGATATGATTGGCGCCAAATGCCGTGACCTAAGATCACCCCGTTACGCTGGAATCAGGCCCGGACTTTGGGATTTGAGGAAACCGCATGCCGTAAGTGATCGGGGCACCCGTTGTTCAGTCTTTCTCGAATTTCAGAATTAAACTCACGTTTGCCAAGCCCGATTGCCGCCGGAGCAAAAGAAGAAACCGCGCAAAAGTCTCACAAAAGCTTCTGTGTAAGTCTGCCCATGCGTAGACCGCCCAGCATCATTCTAACTTTTGTCAGACGCGGACTCCGCTTGGCCGGCCAAACATGTATGGAATATCATTATATGTAGCCAGTGCCATGTTTTTGCGGCCTCTCTCAATCATCAAGCCCTCGCTGGCTATTTCGGACGACGCCTTTGCCTGAATGTATCGAAAAAAAAACAACAGAGGAACACCGGCGCGTTGGACTCGTTCTTGTCAAGCGCGTTCAGATTTGGGTGCACATGCTTCCAATTAGGCCTCAAATAGGCAAGAGGAAACAGTTTCTTTCGGAATATTACAGAAGAATGACTATAATTACCTTGGAGACGAAGAGGGGGTTGGATGTATCATACTCAGCACCAAATGCTCTTAATTAGCCAAAGCAACGCAGGCAGTGTGAGATTGAATGCGCGGAAAATAAAAAGCGTCTGTAATGTTTGTTTCATAATGCCTGACTAATAAGTGATGCTGAACAAAGGTGAAAGCATACAGGCGGGAGCTGAATCATGAAAAAGGATTTTTTTCATATATTTAGTTTCATCATTTTTGAATGAAGCACCAGTGTGGAGATTGAGATCAGTGGCTTTCAAACTATCAGTAGTTAAAATGCAAAGGAGATATATTGAATGTCAGCAATGTACTATATTGTTCTATGCAAATCTCACCTAATTAGATTGCAAAAGATGTGACGCGCTGATTCTTATGTTATAATAACGCAAGTGGAAATTGATTTTGGTGCTTGCCCAAATAAAATCCAGATATCACAGATCACATATACAGTGGACCCCCGGGTTACAGCGTCTCTGGCTTACGTTTTTTTTCATGTTGCAATGTGGAATACTGAGATTTTTCATCCCCTCTTTACGGTATTTTCCCCACTTTGCGACAAAAACAACTGTCATGATCCTAGGCTGTATTTGTGTTGTTTTGTCTCCATCTGCAGTCGGTTTTAGGTAATTGCACTTACTTTCTGTCGCGGTCAATGCCTCCATGCATCGCCTCACTACAATGCTGGTCTGCTATTGGTCAGTGTCTCCTCACGGAGATGGTGGTCTGCTATTGGTCGGCCTTACTCGTTTCAAAATGGCGAAACGGTAAAGCTTTGTTCTATCGCTAGTGGTTACAAAAGCGTATTTGTAGTGCATTTTACTGCTTAATTTAAAGTTGAAAGGGTTAACCATGGCTCCCAAGATTGCTAGTGATGTTAAAAAGAGAAGAAGATGATTTATATGGAAACAATAATGGCGATAATCAAGAAATACGAAGCTAGCTTAGCCTAGGCTACTCTTACTAGGGAATATGGGCATAACAAGCGCCGCTCAAAGGTAGATAAATCCTTTCTATATGTATTTTTTTATGTTTTCTGATTATATACATGTATATTATCCATACGTAGCGCTTACGATATTATTTTGATACCAATTTTTAATACGTATGTACAGGCACTATCTAATACTAGGTTGTGTACTTCCCTATATGACTGACTGACGCCGGAATACCACCGCAATAGAGGACAAATGAGTACAGTTTGGGGCATTGGAGGCGGCTTATAATTGATTGATGATCAGTATAACCTGGCTGTAATTACCATTCAATGTGCCAGCGCTGGCAGACAGAACAATTAAACGCTCTTCCACTTGATGGCAGACGGCACAATTAACCTGTTGCCATTCATAAAACAGAATGAGCTTTGTGTTCAACTAAGCAGACCCAAATTCAAATATGGACATTAGTTGCGGTGAAGTCATTATTACAGCTTGTGTGATATTATTTTGGGGTGCCATGGAATTCATCCATCGATTTTCTGAAGCCGCTGATACTCACAAGGGTCGCAGGCTTGCTGGGTCCTATCCCAGTCGACTTGGGGCAGTAGGCGGGGGACACCTCCAACTTGTATTTCTCCGGACAAGTCGACTTTGCTCATAAGTCGACCCCCCTCCCCTTTTTTTACTTCAATTCGGGTGAATTTTCCGAAAAGGCAATTGTAAGTCTCCCCCTGAATTTAGTGGTTACATAGATCATGGCTGTCCAATTATAACACATGGTGTGCATAATTAAAATGAGAAAATTAGGGTGCTTTTAGATGCATTTCTTCATTGTATATTGAATAACGTACTATTGCTGTGATGGGGGGGGTTGGTGGGGCAGAAACGAGACAATTGCTAGTCAATACGCGCGTAGACGCAACAATAGTTGCAACAATAAAGTGATTTGACGTTTCAATGCTTTATTTTTTGAGAGGTCTTCGGAGATGATTTGCTGATCATCTTACTTGGGATGTTCTTTACCTGAGCGTGAAAGCTTGCCCTTTGATATTTGCCCCCCCACCAGCCAACATCCTAAGACAACTCAAGCCATCTTTTCCTTTTCATAATGTGTCAAAGTGCATTGAAAAATTTGTTCACGCAGCCTGGTTGACAACAAAGAGGTAATTAGGCAGAACTTGACTCAAATGCATTTTTGCGATGTTCTGTGCAAACGCTCTAAAATAGATGCACACTCTATCGAGTGCGAGGTACATAAAATTATTCAGATTTTATAATAGTAATAAAAAAAGTAGTGTTGTTCAAACACAGATATCTGGAAAAAATTGGTCTGTTTTGAGCTATGTGGTGATAAGTCTACAGTAGTTTTGACTATATGGATTCTGACTATATTATTATTGTGGAAAATTGGTTCTAAAACAGTATAAACTTAAAAAATTGAAGAAAGCATCGCCTTAAATTCTCTCAAGAAGCAATTTACATCACAGTATACAGTATGAGCGAGTTTCCCTCAATTCGTGTGCACTTTGTCCTACATATTTGTGTATTTCGGGGAAAAAACGGCAACTCTGCTTTCAATTGCTTCCAGATGCGGAATGCCAGAGATAATCTCTCTTTATGGATCTCTGTGAGAAAGGGCTTCCTTGCACAAGCTTAAGCGTTCAGGCGTTGGGCCTCAGACATCCCGCGCGTGCAAATTATGAAAAACAGAATTGCTGAGCACTTTTGAACAACTCGCGTGGACTCTCAGGTATTCCGACGCGTTTTCTGTGCTGCGAGTTTTAATGACCTTTGCTGTCATGCGTTTAAGTCGGGAAGGAATGCGAAAAAAGTACTTGAGGATTTTATTTTATACGTAAATGTGTACAGGAAACAAATTGGATTTTGCACAATTACAAAAAATACTTGAGCAAAATGTTTTTCTCCCTTTGACTAACGTCGGTCTTGAAACTAGGAGGCCTCCGTGGACACCGAGCTATGTTATTGAAAGATTCTCTCGCGGTCAGTGAGGCAACGTATCAAAACCAAAGCAGATCGCAGATCATAAAGCACAACAAGCTCACATCTCTGAAAACACACCGCCACTGTTTCAACAAAGAAGTGAGGGGAAGAAAAATAATACGTCGGATTCCAGATTCTCGTTGTCGCCTCGACAGAATGTGAGTCAGATATCGGAGCTTCTCTTGCATCACTTACAAAAACACATGCCGGAATAAAATACCAGATCTGAGCCAAGTCAAATATTTCACTTTTTTTTTCTAAGTGTTTTGTTTGCTGTAAGTTTAACAATACAGTTTTTGTTTTAATTCAGTGCTCTCTACTTCAGTCTTGTAACCATTTCCGACAGATTCTAAGTCATGTGTGTCATTTTTCCTGCGTCGCACCCGCTCCGCGAATCAGTCACAAGAAGGCGTCATGCAATGTTGACGAACAAAACGCCTCTCAACTCTGCATTTCCTTCACAGATAAACCTTTATCTATCTTTATATTACAATATGGTCAGTCAAACTTTACTGTCAAAAAAAGTTAGTTTGTCTTGTGTGTGTGATAGTAAGCGCCTACTTTGTAAGTCCCATTAACTGTACAGTGGACCCCCAGTTTATGACATCCCTGCCTTACGTTTGTTTCACCTTACAACGTGGACATCAACGTTATTTTTGGTCCCTTCTTTACGCCATTTTTTTTCAAAAACAATAACCTCTCGTCTCAAACATGGCGATCAGTGTGCGTGCGTGACTGCGCTAATACGTCACTACCTGCGTCACTGCTTACCTCACTACAATACTGGTGCGCTATTGGTCGATGTCACGACTCCCTAAGATACCAGTTTGCTTCTGGTTGGCGTCACAGTGTCAAACTGGCGGCATGTTAAAGAGTTGTGCTTACAATATCGTTTTTATTGTACATTTAAGTAATTCAAACTTGAATTGGTTAGCCAAGGGTCCCAAGATTGCGAGAGATGTTAAAGAGAAAAGTTAGAAGATGATTAGTATGGACACGAAGCTGGACATTATTAAAAAATACTAAGGCTAGGCTAGGCTAGGCCATTATAAGCTTGTCACGTCGCTCAAAGGTAAATAAATCCTTTAGGTATTATTTTTTTATTTATGATATTTAATTTTCTACATGTATATTGCATATAAGTATAAGTACTACCCTTTTGCGGTTTTTACCTGGGGTTTTATACGGAATAAAAATGGCTGCTCACCATAGGTTTCTATCGCCCACCATACCACGATTTCGCCACACGATCCCAACCCCAGAACGGATTAATTTCGTGTGGCGGGGGTCCACTTTTTTTTTTTTTACATTGTGGGCTCTGCACTCTTCTATCCGTTTTTTTTTTCTCCTCCTTTCATCCCCCATCCAGAGCCTTTTTCACCTCTCACAGAGATGTAAGGAGAGGTGCCCAAACCTCTGGCCTGGGAACAAGTAGTGGCCTTGTGTGTCTGTGTTTGCTCTCTGGGGTGTTTTCGCAGGCTTGCCCGGCAGATCACACCTCTGTGGGCAACCTTGCGTGTTTGGGAATACTTCGACTTGTCCTACTCCAAAGCGTGTGAATTTTGTTCAATGTTTGTGTGCATTCTTCACCGTATCGGCAAACTTGTTTACAGTACTCTGTTATATATATTCGATTGAAAGCAAGCTGCGAGGACTGCACGTACCTGCGGCCTTGTTTATCTGGTGACTAATGACCCGCCCGCATGTTTTCAGAGTAAACAAACATTTCAGGGAAATCGCCTGGCCTCAGAAAATCAAAACCAACAATAAACACACCCTCATAAAACGTCTCAAATAAGAGGTGATGGTTTTGAAAGTGGCTGCACAAGTTGACTGGCCAAACAGACTTTAGCAGTAAACATAATGACAAGTCAAATACGCAGTTTTGCACGCGATGTTGAATGACACGACCCCTCGGCCTCGCCATATATCGCGATGGGAAAATCGCTCAATCTTATAGACGAAGAGAGAATACGGATGAATAAATATGTTTTGGGGAAATAGAACAGCAAGTTTGGTTTAGCAGCCGGAGCAATTATTGATTTGCTTCTTTCGCCAAGCACGATCCATGCTGAAGGTCAATGCCGCCTATCGATCCGGCTTCAAAATTCTGCCACGGGGTATTGGACGATAATTAAGATAAAGATATTTCATACCCGGCTAATTTAAATGTAGCACTCAAAGTTATTGAATTTGACTTGTTGTTAGCAGTAATCGAACTCAGGCGCAAACAACTAGTTTTCTATGCGCCGGAAAGTCACCGGCCAAAAGAAGAATTTTACCCTCTGCGATGCTTAACAGGCTCAGGTTACCGGACATATTATAGTATAGTATTTTACGGACTATAAGGCGCGCGGGTAGATAAGCCGCAGCGGCAAAATATGAGCAACAAAAAAAAAAAAGATTTTTGTCACAGATAAGGCGCACTGGACTATAAGCTGCAGGTTTTGTCTCCCTTTCTTTGCTAGTTTATTTTACTGAACATAATAACAAATTCTACATAATGCGTATACAATCGTAAATACATAAATAAAATCACATATACTGTGTACTGTATATACATTTTACACATCACAAATTTACCCCAAATTTTATACATTCTCTTATTAAATATAAGCATATTTTTTTAAACAGTATATTGTTTTAACTCTTTTTGAGCACAACCATGATTCACATTTTTTCGGTTTTATTTGATAGTTGTTCCATAAATTGACACCTCGAACACATTTGCTTGTTGGTGGCTAGCAAAAAAACAAAACAAAACAAAAAACACACACAAAAAACACACATAAGCCGCACTGGACTATAAGCCGCAGGGCTCAAAATATGAAGAAAAAGTTGCAGTTTATCATCCGAAAAATACCTTGTATAGATAAATATCCACATACTTCGATGAAAAAAAAGCAAAGCTTTGATGGTTTCTGCAACTGCTACAAGAAATCAAGAGAAATGTATTTTGTGGAGTTACTTCTACATTTTCAGGAAAAAAGAAGAATCATTGTGTCAAACCAGTGCGATAAACCATATGAAACGGTATCCATGGATCGTGCATTTCGTGTTTATCATACCTGCCTCTATCCTTTCCAGACGACTGCCGAATATGAGTATTTCAGAACATTTATTACAAAATGACCTTAGAGATGGAATTTCCCAAAGACAATCTCTGAAGAGATGAATGCGACAAACATCAATATTGTGGGAAAAAAAAAAAACCTCTTTCTGCGATAGTTTAATCCTGCATGTTTAGCGAAACATATTTCTTAACCCCCCCAATACCAACACAGGACAGCAAGTCAGAAGCGCACAAAGATGCATTTGAAGATTGTGGGAAAAAAAAGTGGAGCACAGTTCACATTGCATGCGGATGCAGTTTTTGGAGCTTAGACCAACAACAGTCCCTCTCTGACTGCAGTATTGGCAAACATGTACTTATGCAACATAGAGTACAAAGCTGACTTTGTTTCCCAATGAAGCCAAAGAAAATTTTTAGCGATGCTGTTGAATCTAGCTTACAGGGAAAAACACCAACCACTGCAACCACTAATCACGTCAGTACATTTTTGTGTGTGTGTGATGGAGTATGTATATATATATATATATATATATATATATATATATATATATATATATATATATATACTCTGTCCTATTCTATGCGCCTTATAATGCGGTGCACCTTATATATGAAAAGAATTTTAAAATTGGTCATTTATTGAAGGTGCGGCTTACAATCCGGTGCGCCTTATAGTGCGAAAAATACGGAACCTTTGCAGATGTGGCCAAAACACGTAATCTTTGAAATATTCTAACAATTTTGACAATATCTGTAGCAATTGACCAGATCGACACATTATTGCAGGGGTGTCTAACTCATATTTATCGGGGGCCGCATTGTCGTTATAATTTTTGTATGATTGTGAAATCAAATCAGTTTTAGGTGTGTTTGTCACACTTCTAACTAGTTTTGAAATAAGAGCCTGGTAAAAACTGTTCAAAAGAGATATTGGGAACACAAAATGCTTGTTATTTTTACCCCCAAATTTTTAAATGTTGAGGACAACTTGCAAATTTAGTATTTTAACCAGAAACTTGAAGTTTGATCAGGATTTCGCGGGCCACATAAACTGATCTGGCGGCCCCGATCTGGCCCCCGGGCCTTGAGTTTGACACCCGTGCATTAGTGCGTGCTATAAACATTTCTCCATGCCCCTTTTTTCACCCCGTACCAATTATTTTTGCTCTTGAAGCCTTCCTCAACACAGCACAGGCTTTTTCCTGTACTCCGCTTTCCTTCCGAGTATGACCGATGTAGTTTTAGTTTTATGACATACCTGTGGCGAAACGACTGACTTGCAGAGCGGACAAGCAAAGCATTCTGCGGGCCGCCACTTCACTGAGTCCCTTTAAATATTCCTTCATCAACCTGCCGGAGTCCTTTCCTCCACATCAGACGCTCGTAGACGAACTGATTCAACAAACAAAAATACAGTCCGCGGTCAACATGGCCGATCGCGTAAACCCAAATATTTACTGCAAAAAATACAGTCGTTGTGTTCTTCGGGAAATGAGTTGAGCGAATCACTGATTGTTTAGTGGCTACGGGTCATCAATCAAAGCTTTGGATTTTTGTTTCGGGACTGAAACGGAGCTAGATTACAAATTACATTCACAGGATTACATCGTGAATTTCTGGACTCTCAAAGCATTTCTTTAATTGTCTTGTTTACGGTTCATGAGGTGATTCTTTGTTAAATAACCGAAGATAAACACGAGTTATTCCGCAGTGCGCTTCTTGGCGTCCCCTGTCGGATGGCTCAAATGAAATTATCCGGACAAATAATTTATGTTTGAAATTTGCCTTTGTGGGTCATGTGAACAAAACAAGTGAAATCTATGCTCGGTAAAAGGGGGAAATTTTTTATTGTTATGGTTATTTAGAATTGTAGTTCCTTGCCTATTTTGCAACTCTGAAGGTTTCTTATTTTCCCCAAATTGTGTTTTTGATTTTCCCCTTCCCCTTCTGGGAGCTCCATGGGGGTCCATTATAATTGCAAATGCAAGGAATTAGTCTAATAATGCACCGCGGACAAACAAATGTCTTCTTTGGAGGCCTTTTGTCATCAATTTTGCTTTTGTGTTCATATTTTTGTTTGGCTTTTGCCTTTAGCTTTGAGGTGAATGTCATAGACTATGTTTTATTCAAATCAAATATCAGCAGTTGTGCTGGGAGCCTGCAGCCAATATGAAAATTAGCATTTTCAATTTTTTTTTAACAGATTCCTGAGAGTGCTTTGGCCTATTTTCTATCAACTCCACCATGACAGTTGGCAAGAGCGCCAACATGTAATCTTCCAACATTTTGAATAAGTCCCTCACCCTTCGCTTTTCCTTCCCTTCCCACCTGCCAAAAAAAAAAATCACCTTGCATCTTTTTTTGTATTGACCTTGTGATGAACCACTCACTTAAAAAGAAAAAAAAATAGCTTAAGCTGAACTCACATGCAAACACCAAAAGCACGGACAAGCACACACCCCGTGAAGGTCAGAAGTTTTCACGTCCGTCACTTTGAGCGGGAACTTTTGGTGACCTCGTAATTTGTACGAGGAATTAAAGTTTGGGTAATAGAGTAGCTTCTTGGACTCGATGTACTTAGAAGTCGTCATTCAAATGAAGGAGGATCATATTTCGATGGAAATAGCGGTTGCTGGACTTGGGATGAGAGGGGTAATGCTTTATGGTGGTATTTGGCTCTTGCAGATAGTATCGTGGTGGAAAGTTCAGGGGAGTCAGGATAAAGCACGATATTAAAACTTCAAATTTTTCACATTGATGCTGCGGAATGGGGGGAGGCAAAAACGATCAGAAATGCGCAATACAAATAAAGGCACGAGTTATTTCATCTGCATTCAAAGCGTGTATAAAAGTCAATAAAATATTCTTATTCTTCTGACCATGGCTCCTTCTTTAATTTATTTGCTTCTCCAAAGTCCCCAGGCGTATTTTTATGCCGCCAATTCGGAAAACCTGAAGAATAACTAAGTGTCCAAAACGCAGGTGGTAGTTCACAATTATCAATTCAGATTTGCACTTAAAATAAACAAAAAGCTTGAATAAATGTCAACATTTGAATACGCTTCTGAGTAAACACCGAAAAGGACCGAAAGAAAAAATTGATGCTCGTTTTAACAAATCGTAAAGACTCCAAACGGTGAAATAAAACCTCACCAAATAATGAGAATAACTTCAATGGATGCGAGTTCTTTCAGTTGCTGATGAGCCCACACAGATGGGCCTGGACAGACGGAGGACTGATAAATGATTCATCTACATCGGTCACCGCAGAAAAGATGCGAGCGCGGCCAAGGAGGAGAGCCACTTGAAACTCTGTCGGAGTGAGGGGAGAAAGACAGGCAAATGTGCCATCATTCAATGTGTGCGCTGGACCTTGTGCACATTTTCATCTTGAAGTGATGGAGCATTGAAAAAGAAAGCTATTTAAGGCCACACACAAACCAGGCTCAAATGAAAACAGCTTGCGAGCAGGTGGGAGGGAGATTGAATGAGCTAGATGGAAGTAAACAGGGAAAAACAAGAGCTATTTTTAGGTGTTAATCATTTTATTTCTTATAAACTGCACTCCTAAAACGCTGTTGCAACCCATCGGTGAGCTCATGCTAGGTAGTCTTCAAATCAAGAGGAAATGTTTATTTACATTCCTAGATGACAAAAGCCCGCAGAACACCAAGCAACGCTGCTGAAGACTTACTAAAAACAGAGTCCCTTTGCCTGCCGTCTCACGGAGAGCCGCGGTTATATTAGTGGTCCCACTTGAAATTCCAATTTATGCCAAAAGAAATTTAGGTAAGAGATTTTTCCCTCCTCCAGCAACCTAACAGCGTCTGAGTTTCATGAGGGAGACGGGCACTCCTACAAGACACGTGATTGGCTCCCGGCGCGACCACGAAGGGGTCCTCATTGCTCCACGGTGGCAAACAAGTAATTTATTCGTCATAGATCTTCTGAACCCTATAGAATCTCTAAAGCAGTGGTCCCCGACCTTTTAATCACCACGGCTGCTCTAAAAACCACATCATCCTTCTCACTATCTATGTAATATCAACAGCGGCCAGAGGCGGCGCCAAAAAAACAAAGATCAAGCACAAATGTATGAACTGTTAAACTAAATCATCTCCAAAACATTATTATTGCAGCCCACGCGGCCAGGTACCAGTTCCACTGACCGGTGGCTCTAAAGGATTATTTCACCTTGGTAGATGACTAAAAAGTCATCATGCGGCAATACGACGAGAAAACAGTATTGAAATAGACGCAATAGGAACATTCCTTCGATTTAGGTCTCATATGAAGACAAAAGAATCTGCAGCTGCGGGTTTTCGCGTGTGTGCGCGCAGGCGTGTATTTTATAGGAAGGACAACGGCTCATGTGTGAGGCTCCAGCGGGGACTTTCATATAACAGATTAAAATCAAAACGGAATGACATAGAAAATGAAGCTGACAGAATCAATCTCTAGACAGCATTTGGAGTTTGATGGACTGTCAAGACAACATTTCGGAGATTGAGCTCCCGCCGCCTCACGGGGATTCGTTTGTTGAATTATCAGGATAAACACTTGCATACGCATTGCAAATGATATACCGTAGCACATGCTTCACAAATGACTGGAGGTATACGTAGTATTACTGTCTTTTTTGTCTATATTGTATCACGGGATTGTGTGTGTCACAATAAAGCTGTGAAATGAATGTGTAAGGACCCCGACCAAGCAAACTATCTCCCGGTATCTTTCTCCAAAATGACTTTTTTTTTTCTTTTTCTGCACAGCAGCTCCTTTATAACTGTAGCAGGAACCAAATTGGAAGCAACAGAAAGGTGCGTTTGAATGCTGTCAGGCCGTTTTATTGATGTCACACATCAGGAGTGAATGAAAGGTGACTCATGCATCTTAAAGATTGTTTTCTTTTTTTTTTTCCTTAGGTATCCTAGGCAGACGGTAATACTACCCAGTAATTGAAGAGTGGGCCCAAAATATACAAAAACATATTATCGACATTCCTGATCTCACTTAAATGCAAAAGGGGAATAGGAATTGTTGGTAAATCCATTGCCAAGATTTTTGTGAGTTCTAAAAACAGTTGGGTGAGGAAAATGGGATAGTTCCAACATTTTGGGTTATTTATTTGTCCCAAGTTTTTGGACTACACCTATAACCCCCCTCCAATCTTTGACCCAACATTTTGGGTTAGCTCCATTGAATAACCAAAATATTTCATGAGACAAAAAGCCCCAAAATTGTGTATAATACAAGCCACTTAAATATATATATTCGTTTGACCTGTAATGGGGTTAAAATAATCCAAAATAGTTCGTTCAAATAAACAACTGGAAACATTTAAGTCCAAATATTAGGTTCAATAATTAAAACAAACATATGTTTGTACAAAATAACCCAATTTGGGTGAACTAATGATGCAACTTTCTCTTGGTCAATCACAATCAAAGTATGTCATAAATGTTAATATTTAGGTAATAGCAAACACAGCTTAAATGCATATATGCGTGATTACTTACAGTAGACTGCTTGGATGAGATAAATTTCTCATGTATGTATTTTCCCCTCCTTCATTCATTTATTCCATCCATTGATGATCAATAGCATGCCTTAAAGGGAAAGTGTGTAAGATTTAAAGTGTTTTTCATTACGGCCAGCAGGGGGTGCTGCAGGTGTTGCATTTCCCATTGTCCGTAGCTATAACAAACATGGCCGCCTCCGGAGAAGTGCCAACCCCCACGTAATATAATTTAATGTTAACTGGACCTATGATTATATTTAAAACATAATCATTAAGAACACATTCATTTGCAAGTTTTCCAATCGTTTAATTCATTCCTTTTGAATGATAAACGCTCAATCTTACACACTGTCCCTTTAACGCATAAATTGTGGAATGCACTAGCAGTTTTTTTTTTTCCAAGCAAAAAATAAAAAAACGCTTGAAAGAAAAACGCTCAATCTTACACCCTTTAACTGCTGATAACTGATAAGATTTTAAGATAAGATATCCTCAATGTTAAGCCATACGGGCTGCTTCAGAGGAACCGAATCAAATGGGACTTTTTGATGCTGTCTACCATCACAATGTTATTAAAATAACAAAGACAGCCCAAAGATTGCTCTCGGGTTGACAAATATGTTCCTTCTATCATATCGTCTTATTACCATAGGTTTGTTTTTATAAAGCGCTTCATAAATCTGCCTTGGTGTTTGAAAAAGGAAAGGCGCTGGGGTGATTGGATCAACATTTTGTCTAGAAAAGGTCAACAGTAAGAGCGAACTTCATGGAACAGGCTTTACAAGAAAAAAAGTGAAGCAGAAAAAACAAAGAAAAGAACGCACATTTTGGAAAGAAGCAGTTGAAGAAGCTGAAAATTCAGTTGAGTTCTTCACTTAAAAATTGTCAAATTATATACTCATCACCTATTTTTTTGCTTGGCACAACACAATCAAAGCAAACCGTCTTCCCTTTGTCGAAAAAGTTCAAAGTTTTCAAGACGTTGCAAGGGCAAAGGCAAGGTATCGTTTCATTCCGCACAAGTCACCTGCTCTCTTCTCCGCATTCGCTCCACTGCACAAGTTAACAGAAAAAGTCACCCATCGATTGGCGCTTGTCATATCTGCATTCTCTGCCGACTGCGGCCCCGCGTCTTGCCGTTTTTCAAGGACGGATACATATTTAATGAGCAACAACTGAAGTTTGTCTGTGCTGATCGCAGAATGCTTTTGGAAACTACACTAATATATATGTATATATATGTATATATATATGTATACGTGTGTGTGCGTGTGTGTATAGAATTCACTCTCTCGTGGTCATTTAACACTTCCTGAAAGTTTCCGCTCAATATCTTTTTCCTCGGGTGCTGGTTGCTATGGATATTTGAAAGATGAACGTACCATACTTTAGACATGTTTTTCTTTTGCAGGTTTTGAGCTTACCGCCATGTATTATACATCATTTTAAATGCTATTACATTGCAATTCATTTTCAGGGACATCAACTTGCCTTTGATATATATATATATATATATTAGTGTCCTGTTGATTTTATTAGGGTTAAAATGACCATGTTAAACGCAGCCCCTTCAGTGCAAATGAGAAGCCATTTTGAATTAGTCTTTATAGGGACAGGCATCAGCTCAGGAGAACACAAATTGCTGCTCCAGGCCGCCGTGACATTTTCACAGACGTCTGCGAGAAGATTGTATTAACAGCGCACATTGAGCGGCTCCGTTTCAAGACCAGCCCACCAAGCCTGCTTGCCCGAGGCCGCGTGGCACCCGAGTAACGGAAGCCTTATTCCGCCACTGGGATCGTAGGAAAATACGACAGTCGTTGTAGAATACGGTTGAGTAATTGGTGCGTTTGAAAAAAAAAAAAAAAGGATTCTGGTGGGTCTTCAATGCTCTGGTAAATGGATCCAGAAATTGATTGACAGATGTGCAAAAATACATAAATAACAATAAAAATGATGATTAACAGACTCGGTGAAAAGGTTGAGTGTCTTTTGTTTGAAAAAGATGATTACACTTGAAAGATCTGGTTCAAAAATGTTTACGATTCATTGAAGCTATTTTTGTATTATAAACAAAAATAATGACCAGCACATTTTGGCTCACGTGTTTAAAATAGCAACAACTCAATCCAAAAGAATTTTAAAGAAAAAAAGAACTTTCAATAGCAATAGTTCTATTTTCCAACAGCTGACACTGACAAGCGTGTCAGCCATGATCTCATCGGGGTCAAAGTTCACCTTTGCCGGCAAATCAGCGCCTGGGTCATCATTAGTCAGAGCAAAGGAAGAGACTGATAAACATTTGGGAGTCATTAAGTCGGCCTTTAAACATTTTTTCCCCTGGTAAATCCAAAAAAAAAAACAGCCAATGACATCATCCCTCTTACGCCGATGAAAACGTTTTTCTTTCTTTTTTTTTTTCCGAGAAGGCGCCTCCAAACACTTTTTGTAGTCTGCGCTGCAATGATTTGTGAATGATCCTGGATTATTATTGCTAAAAATAGCTCGCGCTTCAAACACCTAGCTGTCTGAACAACATCCACTTTTAGCTTGTTTTTTTTTTTTTTCCTCCTCTTTCCCAAGGCACCACTTTGTCTTATGTTTAGAACTTTGCATAAAGTCACCCGGGGGTCACGACCCGGGCCGGAAACGGTCCTCGGTCCCCGCTGCTGTCTCCACTTCTTCCGTACTCGTGTTCATCTAGGCAGAAGATCACATTTCATATATCGAGGAAATATTGAGAGCAGTGACCAAAATCTCCAAAGCACCATAGCGGCACCGATATAATAGTCACTATATTACGTGCAAAAGATGAGACGATAAACAACGGGAGGAAAAAAAAAAAAAAAAAAAAACAAGGAAATGAGAAAAGCCACGTGGTGGAAAAAACGCGGGTATCCGAAAGCGGGGCTGTCACATCTCAGACTTGTTGGCAGAGCCGCTTGCTTGCTCAGCTGACCGCACGGCGAATTTATAGATCGGTTTAGCTTTTCCGCGTCTGTCTAAAAAAAAAAACGCTATCATAAAGGCGGAAAAAAAAAAAAGTACTTGTGACTGGAAAGTCATAAGCCGCTTCTTTTTACCAGTGTGGGTTTTTTTTTTTTTTTTAAAGCTAGCCCCTGGCTTCAAACTCTGTATAATTTTGCCTTCTACTGTAGATCTAGGCTGAAAAAAACTTCATATCATTGTTTGGAAAGTTTGGTGTTATCTTTTGGGTTGATACGGTAAACCCTGCAGAAGTCAGAACACAATCAGTTCCAGTTACGCGGCGAATGCACGTAAAAATATTCGGGTCTACCTTTTTGTAATCAGTCAAGTCCAGGTCAGTAATTCTCATATGGCTCTGAAAGATTATCCCCAACGGTTATCCTGTGGTGAGGAATGTACAGTGGTACTTTTCCTGATGAAATCAATTCGTTTTGGAATTAATTTGGTGAATCTTTCATAAGTAGAGCTGCTTTTTACATGTAAATAGCCTAATCCGTTCCAAGCCAATTTCAATGAATATTATTCAATTATAAACATGCATCAAAAACTCTCCAATAGTAAGCACAATCAGGCATATTACTGTTGTGTTGGTGAAATATTCCAACAATCTGAGTGTGTGGGTGTTATGTTGGAAATATGTTGGTTCTTTGTTGACCAAGTGTCACGTTTGGGGTCGTTGGCATTTTAAAAATCCGTATCTGTCCTTGCTCGGATTCGGATTCTTTTTCCCGCAGAAAATGATGAAAAACTCGGGTTGCAGATGATACTTAAAATTCTGCAGTGAACTACCCAATAAGAACAGTACATGGAATACCTGTAACTTTGTAAGTAAAACTAAATAAAGGCTGGGACGTTGTTCCCCCTGCATACTTACAAGGCGGCAAAAGCTGCAATTTCAGGTATATGGATTTTCAAACCATTAGTAGTCTGTGAATAATACTGGCTGTGTGCTGGAGCAATTTCTGACTGTGTCATTTGTCACACACCTGCCCTGAAGCCCACTCCACGCTTTACTGCACACTTCTTCCCTCTTGCCTCCTCACTCCATCTGCCCATGGGCACAACCAGAGGACAACTTCAGGAAGGGAAGCGGACTGATTTAAACAGCGGCCTGGCCTGCCCGCCCGCCCGCGCCGTTGCTGACATCCGCGGCCGGCGGCCAGGTTCTCACAGGAGGGAAAAAGAGAATTTCGAGAGCAAAATAATTCCATATGAGAACAAGGCGTTTAATATTATGCACCTACTGATGAAATCTGATCATTGCAGTGAAGACCACACACGATGTTGAGGGTTGTCACATATATATATATATATATATATATATATATATATACGTGTATACATTATATGTGTGCGTGTGTGTGTGTGTGTGTGCAGAGACAGATCATTTTAATGATTTCTGACAATAAATCAATCGTAATGTGTAATTTGAATGTAATACAGAATATTTATATAGTTTGGAAAATTCCCCCCCAAAATGACAATGGCCTGCAGGTTACTGTTGTGATCCTCAGGGGCGAACTGGAGCCCACTGGAACCATCCCGGTGATCCCCGATATATATGCATATGTATCTATGCATGCAAATATATATATTTTGCTGTAGCAGTCTGCTCATATCGGGCTCATGTGGGCCGGTGATCAGATGCAGCAGATGACGGTTGCGACATTTGCGGTTTTGAGGTCAGCAAAGTACGAATGTCCTTCATTTAGTGTATATTATTCATGTTTGTGAGCACAAATCAGTGTCATCATGATTAGCGTTCAGGCTTTCATACTGATATTTTTCAGTAACTGACCTGCATAAGCCCCTTGTTTTATTTCACTAAATTATGCCAAGTTGCCAGGTCCGTGCTTGGGTTATCCATGCCAAGTTTCCACGAAGCACTTTCCACCGTAAACGCCAGCTACTGTACCATATGTACTATATATTGTAAAAAGGAATTTTGTTTTGACACCGTATGCTAATGGAGATGAATAGGCATAATAAAAGTTGTTGATGTGGCTGTTCTTCATCTGGTCCCGTGGCGCAGCGCGAACCCAAACGCCTCTGTTCATGTTTGGCCGCTTATTAACTGTTTTACTTCTTCGACGGTGTCGCTCGCTGGCCTTTCACCAAACACCAAAATGCGCCGCCTAGCATTCATGTCGCCATCTGCGGGTGCGCTGCTAGGAACCTGTTTATACATGCATACTCTTTAAATACATCCTTACAATCAACTAAAAAAAGAGCCCAGACATTACATGCAAGGCAGTTGTACCACAAAAACTGAATAAGCGGCCAAGAATATTTCAGTCTTGGCAAACAGGACGTTATTTTACGCCTTGGGTTTGTTTGCAGGACACGTTTTTCTTCCGCCGCGTTGCTCCTTACCTTGCCTCTTTCGCCCCGCGTTCCATTTCTCTCGTTGCCACTCATCTCCCTGGCTCTGCGTGAAGTTCATATTTCATACGTCAGTGCGGGGACTGCCACCGGTTGTTAGGAGCGTCTGACAAAGCCCAACCGCAGCCTGCGGTGTCTGCAGCAGGGGAGAGTTTCAAGCTTGCAAAAAAATTCGAGCCTGCGTCAGCCGCACGTAGAAAATAATACTGGCCGTCTGAAAACCGGCGGAGAATAAATCGGCCGCGCGTTCCGAAAACACTTTAGCTAGGCCTCTTTCCACTGTCTGTATAGTGCAGCATTGTTTCACTTTTTTTTTTCTAGCTGTTCATTGTAAATGACCCTGATATGTAATCATGTGAGTCACATGGGCAGTTATCGTCGGTGTAGATAGCGGCAGAGGCATTGTGACGCCTTGAGGTCATTCCGGGTCTCGCCAAGTGGCAAAATGCGCTTGTGGATTTGGCTTTTCCTTATGACGAGTGGTTTTTTTTTCCACCGGGTTTAAAAGGCATCACTGCTCATATTTAAGTACTTAACTTGAATATTAAAGGGATAGTGTGTAAGTTTTAGACCGTTTTTCATTCCGGACAGCAGGGGGTGCTGCAGGTGCTGCATTTTACATTGTCCGTAGTTATAACAAACATGGCCGCCTCCGGAGAAGTGCCACCCCCTGTGTAATATAATTTAATGATACCTGGACCTATTATTATATATAAAACATACTGTTAGTCATTAAGAATACATTCATTTGCAAGTTTTTGAAATTTACAATCATTTAATTTATTCCTTTTGAATGAAAAACGCTCCAAATCTTACACACTGTCCCTTTAACATTTAAATTGTGGAATGTACTAGCAGTTTTTTTCTGAAGCATAAACAATACAAATCCATATTTCCAGTTAGGTTGGTGAGAGTAATATAAAAGTAGTGCAATGCATTACATATTAAATAGTGATATTGTAACCAATTTCTTTGAAATGACAGTAATAAGTAAGAAATAATGGACGAGCAGATTTTTTCTAAAGCATAAACAATGCAAATTCATATTTCCAGTTAGGTTGGTTAGAGTAATATAAAAGTAATGCAATAGTAGTGCAATGCATTACATATCAAATACAGTAATATTGTAATGTAACTAATTTCTTTGAAATGACACTAATAAATAATAAATAATGCATTACCGTTTTGAAGTAACTTGCCCAACACGAATGTTTCTATTTTTAACAGAAAAAAAGATTACAATCCAACAAATCGGCTCTCAATCATTATTGTACAATTCCGCCATGTGATATTATTCGTACGACATGTACAAGTATAAATACATTTAAATATGAAAAAAAAGTACACACCAGTAGCATATTTCATACATGCACATTGACTATTTCAATGTATGTTCCAAAAATGTATTTTATGTATCGCTTATATCCATCAAGCTTGTGTTTTCAGTCGATCCACGCACGCACCTCCGCAGAAAACGCACACGCGCTCTCGACATGTGATAATGACATGCAACGGGCGCGTGCCTGGCCAGATGGAAATCAATGTTCACACCTAGACATAGCTGTGGGGGAAGAGCAGTCCAAAGATGTCAAGCGTGCGTGCCACAGAACATAACAGATCTTACGAGCGAAAAGCCTACACAACTCTGATTCAATGAGAAAGAATACACCAAAGCATTTGTGCGAGAGGATGAAGCGCCAACTGCTTGGCGAATGGACCGAATCTCCTTTTAGCGATGGAACGCAAGAGCCTATTTACTTGACGCACAAACCTTTTGAACTTGACTTTATCTTCTGTTCCCCTCCTGTCAACAATGGAGTGAATGGAGTAATGCAGATCAGAGCTGTGCGGGTGAAAGATAAAAGGACCAAATGGAAGAAGAGGAGGGGAAGCGGAAGATCCATGAGCTAGTCAGAAGAGGTGCGGAGTATAGGACCTTGTCAAAACAGCTGTTAATAAGAGAGCGTTATACACCCGCACGTTGATGCTTATGGCCTATGGTGGACGCTAAGCGCTAATGGAGAAATTGCATGGCTGCTATTTAATGGGCCTTCTCAAAAAGCAGATGTTTAAACTTGTATGACAGCTGTGTTTTTTGTTGTTGTTGTTCATTGGAATATGCAGATCTAAAACCAGATAGGTAGGTGTCTACCTTGAGTGGAATGCTTGGAAACAGTGTTTTTTTTTCGTTCATTTTCCCACCCATTTACTCATACATTTGTTGACGATGTTCAAAGGAACAAAAAGAGTGCGATTGTTAAACAATACAGCCCAAGTTGGTTCTAAACGTTTTTTTTTTTTTTTTAAATACTATATCTCAGCAGGGAAATCTGGTGAGGAAATGATTGATACAATGACAGTATTGATGTTTTAACAGACAGCCCACTCTTTCAGTAAGTACTTGTTATGTGTTGTGATGTCAGTTGCTATGTAGTTGCTATGGTGATGTACGCTCGTCACCTTTGTCACGAGGATAATGTTTTTGTCACCTTTTGAATTTATCGTCTGGAGGGTACTGTACTTACGCTTGTGGTGGATTTGTTCCTTGATACATTAGTCGCCTTGCATTTGCATTTTTTAAATTTTAGTTTGCTTGTCTTATCGGATTATTGTCTTTATTTTTAAACTCTAGGTTGCCATCAACATGTTGTCAGAATGTTCATCCGTCGTGTCAGATCGTCTCTTCAGTTTCTTGTGAAGTTATTGAGTCAGCTTTTCGAGTCTAGTTTCCGAGTCTAGTTTCAAATTCCTGCTGTGGTTATGTTGGATTTTTGTGCCTGAAGACTTTGACTACTGTGAAATGCAAAGGGTGAATTTCAAGAACATGAATGTAAATCGAGCGTTCCCCCGGTTTTCGTGGTTAATGGGGACCGGAAAATCCCACGATAAATGAATTCCTTGAAGGAAAATCTTCACTCTGTTGTTTAGCTAGCAAATTAGCGCGCAAGATGAGACGAGAACCGGAAGTGACGAATGTGAATTAAAGAAATCTTTATAATGCGCAACTTCAAGAACAGCATCATTTCCCTTCATTTTTCACATCCCAAATGGTGGTGACGTTGTCTTCCCACAATGGAGAACAGTGACACCTCTGGCATGGAGGAGTACTACATCAAACGCATGCGCAGAAGCTTTGTAGTACATGGCGCCAAAAAAGTGTTGATGGTAATCTTTCAGAGCCAATCCGTCTAAGTAATTAGCCATTATTTAATATTATATTTTTAAATTACACTTGACTATTTGGGGAAAAAAATCCCCCAGTTTTCACTGAGTGAAGTCCCTGGAGTAGAAAGTGAAAGCCCCAAAGCTTTGTAGATATTGAGAGACAGAGCAAATGTTCTTCCTGCTTGTTCATTTCAGTGCCGCTTTCAAAACAATCGAGAAGAGAAAAACGGTAGAGCCGTCTGAGGCTTGAGAATTGAAATTCTAAAGAGAAGGCAAAACAGAGCAATACGCTTCCAATAATTCTCGCGCCTTGATTTGTGCACGCCCCCCCCCCACCGCATCTCATCCCGGCTAAAAAATCTTCACGTAAATCTTCCTCAAAACATTTATGATCAGTTAAGATCATCCCCATAGCAACCGATTCAAAATACCGCTAAAAATAACATACGATGGATGCACAATTTCCCTAACCTTTGAATGCAGGAAAATAATAAAATTATCCAGAGCCCGCGATTCGGGTTGTAAAACATTTATCAAAAAAATAAAGGGAGTGTATCAATCGTGAAACGATGGCGATGAGAGAGAAATGCATCATGTGGGTGTGGAGGTTAAGCAGGGCGAGGGTGTTCAGATAACGGCGGTGGGAGAAGAGTGCTTTATCGGAATTGTGAATGTCTGCCTTTGTTTTGGTACCAGTCAGTCTCAACGCTCGGACGCAGCGGAGGAGTCATTTCATCCGCCATGCTTTATCGCTTCGCCTTCACCTTTTTTTATCCTTGAGTTCACCGAGGCACTTAAAAGCGCTCCTTGACTCGAGTGATTAAAAGGAAACATACGCTAATATTTTAAGAATATGTATTCGCTATGCAAGGCCGCCATGTTTTTTTTAACCCAAGGTAAACCGCAGTTTAAATAAAACGTCCTTAACTACAATCAAATTCATTGACAGCCTTTATAAGGCTGATACGGAATCTATTTTTCGTATTTCTGTTAGAAGCGAATATTGTTACAAATATTGTGTGATTTTGTGTATTGAACTGAAATGAATAATTACAATGAAGAATTGCATAGTTTAAAGACGTTTGTCATTGATTTGATTAATTTTCCCGCTTTCAGTCTAGTATTAGGCATGTTGTGCTTGGATGTGTGTGTAAACGTTTACACAAATATAGCAAATTGAGGATAATGGGTTCGGCAGTCTGAATTTGAGGTAAAAGCATGATTATTTCAAATGATGTGAAAATGTTTCGGACCACGGCAATTACTCAAACGCTCAAAAAAAAAAAAACACTGACTTCGGGCAGGTCAACGCGTTCTTGGCACAACAGTTTCATTGGAAATGATTGCCATGATTCTTGTCCTTGCTACGGTCCTCACACAGTTCCGATAATCAACATTGACGAATTCGCCCTCAACCTGAATAATGAGAATAGCAGAAACAATCCAGTGTGGATCCAAAAAAAAAAAAAAAAACCCTTCAACCTCTTTGTACTGGTGACCTGTTTGGAGGAGTTTGTGACAAATGTCACGGTGAAAACACCTGTCAACCCAGCCGCTGTCCTATAATAAGTAACTTATCCTGGACGGTTTCCATGGCCACAGATGGCTTAGGACCAGACAGGGGCAATGCTAATAGTCAAAGGAAACAGGGCAGAGAGGAACTAACGAGCACTTTCTGTGACACAACTGTCGGCGATTAAAAACTTGATAGCTGGCAGGGAACACCTGGATTCAGGTCCCACATTCCAACACCGGAATAACAAATAGACACGCTCACTTTTTTCTCAAAAGAAAAAACTATTGTTGAGAATCATTGGACTCTAGCAAATATTACCAATAAAATGTTATATATTACTAAGAAAATAGATGATAATGTGGTAATCCCTGGTTTTTGCGGTTCACTGTGACCGTGATAAGTGAAAACCGTGAAGCGGGTGTGAGTTTCACGAGGGAGACGGGTACACCTCTCTTGGTCTCCTTTCGCGTATACCAAACAAGTTTCATGAGGGAGTTGCACATGCCTAAAAGACATGTATTTCGCTCCAATGAGGGCAGGAGTAAGGCGGGAGTAGATTACAACTCCTGCCCTAATTGGTCGATGGAGGGAGCCAATCACGTGTCTTGTAGGAGTCGGTGAATTTTACCCTTTTAGTCACCACCTTTTTTTTTAACACCGTATAAAACGTGATTATTTGGAGATATGGTTGGCGACTGCTTCGCTACGTCAGGGCCTGGACACAATCAGATCTGAAAAATGAATTCTTGAGTTGATAAACACATTTGGCAGAAGAAATCAGGTCAGTTCGTAGTCAATAAAGCCTGGATGAAAACGCAAACAAGTGCATGGCTTCAACCAAAGAAAAGAGGCCTTCTGATTTGAAGATAGGCTGACCTCTGCCTTGGGGCGGGGCGGGTGCCTCTCAGAATGTCCACTCAGTCTTCGGTGCCAACTGAAATGCCCCTGGTGGTTGCTGAGGTAAAAACCTGGAACGGGAGCAGTCCAAAGGATCGGCCCAAAAAATTCTAGTGCACTTTGCGCAGGAAGCGCTGAGTTTCCTTGATCCAGTGACCTCATTATCACAGTTGTTGCATTTATACACTGCGGCCTCAGCAGAGGATTAGCCCTCCTAATACAAAACACACACACACATAGTCGTTCCCTATAACAAGAGGAAAGGACGGATGAAGTGTTACCACCTGTTAAGCGTCAGTTCCAGCTTGGTCGGCCAACCCGTTTTTACCGCTAGCTTTCTCTTCGTTTTCACATGGAAAGAAATAAACTACGAACTGGCAACCGCGATACGTCCGACTCCTCACACCGTGCCCCGTGATCGTCAACCTACGGCCTCTTTAAAGCGCAGCTACTGTAAACCAAACGCATGCGAGTGACGCATAACACATGCTGACAATTAAATAGCATCCACAGCTGTCATCCTGCTTTCACCTTCTCAGCTGCTGTACCATGTGCCACCATTGCACTGGGAGAAGCCACGTGATCTCTCGTAGCTATGTTTTATTAGCGTGCAGGATTATGCATGAACAAGCACATCTGTGTGTGTGTGGGGTGGAGGGGGTGAGTATAGATGACTTACTATGGTACTGTGTGTATAGTTGACCTTGTTTAATAGTTGAATATATGAGTGAACAATGTGAAAAGAATTCATATATAGCGCATTCTTATCTCATTCATTTGATACTTTCTCGACGCTGAAATTGCATGTGTGCAACCCTAACCTAACCTTGAGCATCAGAAATGATTGGATAACCCCGACCTCAGCGCGATCGCAATTCAAACGTATGCTCTAAAAGCAAGTTTTGAGCCTCAAAAAGCAGTCTGAATCGCTGAGGACAAGTTTAAGTGCCCTCACTTCTCCAAAATGTCAAAATGTTGGGAGAAAAACTCAAAACGGTCCTCACAAGTAGAGCCATACAAGAAGACACACACACACACACACACACACACACACACACACACACACACGCTTAGGCTTGTTAATACAAATTCCTATGCGGTAATAATTTAAGCAATCCTTGTCCTTGCCGATTAAACAAGAAGCTAAATTTACTGTGTGAGTTTAATTTATTTAATTTTATGTTTGTTTAGATGTAAACTATATTGACTCCATTTTAATGTTAAATAATTTTGTCTTTGTTTATGTCAATCTGAATTAACATATTTTGGGGGGAAATCTGGGCAAGATGAAAATGAAAAACGTTTGATTCTTTTCCCCTTTTTGCAGTTCTTGAGTATTTCTTTTAGTACTAAATTATCTGTTAGTTTCACACAATTTAATCAGTAATTGTGAATCCATACGTCACTGTCTTGCATTTTGCAATGTAATAAATTTTCGTTTTTGGAAGTTATCTTTCACACACTTAATGCCAAAATGTCTGTTCTATTATGTTTCTCAAAAGATTTAGGGTTTTTTCAGACTTTGACAAACCCGGAAAAAGACTAAATACGTTTTCCCCAAATTCCCCATGGTCGCCTTCTCTGATGTCGTCTGTAATTCTGTTGAATTTCCCTCCTGCTTCTTCACCTTCCTATTTTTGTCCTTGCCCTCCTCTAATTCTCACTCTGCTCACTCTTCCTGCTCCCTCCATCATATTCCAAGCTGACCGGCTTACCCTGGGCTTGGAGTTTTCTTGAAAGTGACGGAAAAATGTGAATGTGTCGATCATTTAAAATACGTGTGTTCCGACACATAGTGTATTACAAAATCCCCAACTTGGTGCAATGCGGTGATTGTGCTTTAAGTTTATACGTTTTTGCGAGAGTTACCACATTTAGACTAAAAACTGTAAACGCGACAGCAGAGAACAAGAGATTTGCATAGAAGAGAAGATAGAACAGAAAAACTGAAAAACTGGAGTTAAAGATTTTGACTTAATGTCGCATTTGAAAGTAACGTTAATACGTAGCTTCTATAGCTTAATTACGCATGCTTGCGCGTGCACACGTGCACACGCTTGGAAAAGTGAAAAAGAAGAGCAAAGGGGCCGTTCCAGCAGAGGGGGAAGTGAGCAGGCTTAGCTATGTCACTCTACTCTTAAAGGCATGTGGAAATGAATATGGGCCTGCCACGTAATCAGCTTATCCCAGGACCTCGCTCGCTGCCCCACTTGCGCAACGCTCACACCATCCCGGAGACTTTCATTTAGTTTTTCATTTATCGGGCCGAGAGAGTGATACGCCGCGCTCCGACTAAGTGCGCACGTGGGCAGATGGGAGGCAGGCGAGGGGTTAGGAGAGGTTGCGCGCAAGATTGGTAAATTTCTGCCAGGATGAACGCTTGGATTTTTTGGGGAGGATTAGTGATTCACGTTGCACTCTTTACTTTGACTCCTCAAAAGGAGCACGAACGTGCTGTTGAGTAAATTGTCAAAACGCTGTTCGTTTGCGGTCGCGTCTTCCTCAGTCAAAAATACCTTTAAAGTATATTTAAAGAGGCTTTGAATAGAAATGAGATGGGGGGGGACAGAAGGATGGTAATGCATAGAGAGCATTTTAATTGTGTGCCTGTAAATGCACACTTACGCTCTAAAAACAGTTGGGTGAAGAATGAAGCATCTGGGGAGGTCACAAGATCTCCTACAATGAGATCTTGCATGATTCGAATTCGCGCCCAGGATGCCTTGGTTTTTGCACTCAGTAAAAACAATACATTGACTGAGCAACTAGTCATTACTTTAAACCAGCCATAGTTTTATATTACAAGTACAAGTCTTGTCTCGTTCTTGTGGACTCAGTTTTGAGGGATTTTTCCCATCCCACCCTTAATACATATGCAGTAATATCTATCTATCTATCTATCTATCTATCTATCTATCTATCTATCTATCTATCTATCTATCTATCTATCTATCTATCTATCTATCTATCTATCTATCTATCTATCTATCTATCTATCTATCTATCTATCTATCTATCTATCTATCTATCTATCTAGATCGAGTATTAACAGGCTGTCAGAGCTATCTATATATCTATCTATCTAGATCGAGTATTAACAGGCTGTTAGAGCTATCTATCTATATATCTATCTATCTAGATCGAGTATTAACAGGCTGTTGGATCTATCTATCTATCTATCTATCTATCTATCTATCTATCTATCTATCTATCTATCTATCTATCTACACTTTGTAATATTTCTTCTCTGAAATTGCTGCAGTTCAGTCAGATTTTTTGGGGGGATGCCGTGGCATGATCATCTCAATGGGGTTTAAGTCAGTACTTTAGCTAGCACACTCCGTAACCTGTTTTCTTCTTCTCAAACCATTCTGAAGTTGAATAATTTCTCTTTGGATCATTGTCCTCTTGCAGCATCCATTCTGGTTTTGGATTCAACTGACTAACGGATGACCTCAGATTTTCCAGCAAAATATCCAATAAAGTTTCGAATTCATATTTCCATGAGCGATAGAAAGTTGTCCAGGGCCTGAGGAAGCAAAACAGGCTAAAACCATGCTGCTCACTCACAGGATTAAACAGTCAGGCCAATTGTTTTGTCAATAGTAAACATTGTGTTTCAATTACAAAGGTAAAGAAAAAAAATCTGATGAAAGCTCGACAGTATTTCCATCCATCAAACCGCTCATCTTCACAGCTCAAGGTGTTTCTATTTCATACATAACTAAGACCATTTTTGGATCCACTCTTCCTTTGAGTGTGGATCTTCTGTTTTGGCTGACATGCATCTGTTTTGCAGAGTCTCCGTGTGAACGATTCTCATTCGTCATCAGTCGCCATCAATCATCATTTGTTTCATTTCGCCATATGCAGATATCCTCTGCCGCATGCCGATGTCGTTCCGCATTATAAATTGTTTTGTTTATTTGACCGTGTTGAAGTATGAAGATTCATTGGCACTCCTTTTTCCTCATGCAGGAGTCGTTTGTCATGGGCTTCGTCCGCGCTAAAAAAGCTAGCTAGCAGGGAGACGTCATAACTAAAATATGGACCGTTGATTGGCAGGGAACCTGCAGTGATAATCTTGCAAGGATGCCAGATGAAAGTGTTATCACAATGACAGCAAGCGGGTAGAAAGTTCCTTGCGTGAGAGTCCGGGGGCACTAATTAGCAGTCGAGGAGTTGTTTGTTCCAGACCACCTCTAGCTATATACCGTTGCGTCTATTTTTCATAGATGTTCTAATCACGTTTGCCGGTCCGAGCCGCACGTGACGAACCGCTCGAACGTTCGGAATCGCTTTGAAATTCAAACAATAACCGCGCCTTCAAGCGCTCACGAAATCCTGGCTTTTAACCTTGAAAATAAAGCATTATTTGCATCATAAAGCAAAGTGAGAAAATAATGAGGTTTGGACTAAAAGGTGCCAATAATTATTTAACATATTCTGTTTTGATTAAAATTGTGTTGTTTGACAGATAATTCCATGGATGTTTCCTCGTTATGCTGATGACTTGTAGAATACTGGGGGAGGTTTTTACAAGAGGCTAAAATGAAATAGCAAGGATTTTAACAAGTGGTATTTTTTTATTTTTTGGGTCTAAGTGCCTTCGGTAGAGACGTAATTCCCTCTGAGTGGGATTTAGTCAGATGGTGGAGAGAATGCGAGATGATGAGGTAGTGAGGATGGAGATTTGGTCGCTATGGAAAAAAAATAAAAGCTCACAAGGACATTGCACTCAGTTGCAAACTTTAGCTGTCAATGGAGGTGAAAATGCATCTTTAACATCAATGACAGTGAATGAGACCCAAGTCTCCTAGACACAAAAAAAAACAATAAACATTAAATATACTGCATGTGTTTAATGAATTCATAAGATATATATATATACACAGTATGTATGGACAGGCTTTGAGATACTGTGTGAACTTAAAGATATTCTTTTTTAAATTCCACCAACTTGTATGTATGTTTACTTTTTGTAAGTGTCATGGCCAAGTGTACTTTTGTATTCCAGCGGCAGCCATTAGAGTCTCAAGTCACAGGTCAAGTGGGCCAAGTCTGGCATGTATAATAAATCCAGCCCCTGTCAAGACACCTGCGGTGTTTGCACTAAAATTTGCTGTGATCGCTCAGTGATTTACACACTAATAATGGATGAGACACACGTTGAAGGACATATTCCATAAAATAAGAGCGCCAGAAGAATGGGATTGTATACAAATCATGTTGGTTTTGACCTCACACGCAATGTCAGCGCTGTACTCGTCGTCGGTATCAACGGGGATGCCTTTTATTTGCTATAAAAGATTGTAATATGAATGCCAGGCTTGCTAATTTCCTGTATCCACTATTAGTGCGGAAATTATGCAAATTTCCCCATAGCGAAACTAATAAAGATTATCTTATCTTAATCCAAAACAAATGGGATATTTGCCATTGTGGCAATCAATATTGGAAATCAAATTTCAGAGATCGCATGAACTACGAGACATACCGAAGTCAGTTAGAGAAGGGGTCTCCAACCGTCGGTCCGCGGGCCGGTTCCAGTCCGCGGATAAACTGTTCCCGGGCCGCACCCGAAATAATGTTTTGTTTGGCTTGATCTGTGTTTTTCGGTGCCACCTCTGTCCGCTGTTTATATTACAATTTTCTAGTGAGGAAGGACGGTAAGAGAGAAATCTAGGTAAGAGATTCACAACGCTCCGGTGCAGCGCTGCCCTTTCTTGTTCTTCCTTCACGTCTACCAGATTCAACTCATAGGAGGGAGTAGATTATAATTCCTGCGGTCATTGGTTGATGGTCGCGCCGTAAACCAATCACGTGTCTTGTAGGAGTGCCCATGTCCCTCATGAAACTCAGACCTGTTAGGTAGACGCGAAGGAAGAGTAGGAAAGTGAGACTACAGCCAAAGGGATGGGAACGGGAAGGGATAACAGTACAGTTACTGTATAAGTTTAATAATTTAAAATTTAAGGAAATGTTTGTACTGCATTAGTGTGTGTCTTAGATATGTCAAATATAAACACTTTTCACATTCACTAAATGTTGACACTTGTAGAGTTGAAGTTGTTTACGTGCATTTGGACATCACGGACTCTTTTCCAAATGGAGACAATAATTTGGATCTATGCTCTGAACCAAAATAAGGCAGTCAAACAGATAATGTGATGTATAGTGGCGTTTTCCATCTCAAATTCAGCCCCAAGATGGCTTGTGTGGTTGTGGTACGACTCACACAACAGTCCTTACAAAATGCTGCCGGATAAATTCTTAATACTGATTTTTTTTTTTTTTATCTTTTTCACCTCCCATATATAAAAGCCTCTTCCTTTTATAATCCCTTGAGGATTGAAATCCATGGCAGTAAAATTAATATTTCAAAGCATCCCAAGTTAAAATCTCTTCGGGGGGAGACGTTTCCCCCAACTTGAATATGGACACGGTGAATGGCTCGCTTGATGAATACATCATTCAAAATGGCTCTCTCGCTCACTGCTAAAAATATGACTCGGTTAATCATTTATGGATTAACAATCAAAGCTGTTTTCCAGGCATGAAGCTGCTCGTATTGTGTACAACCGGCTCCTTAAGGCATTGTTAAAGAGCTTGAATCGGCTTGTTAGGTTGTCTATGACGGGTCATCTATGAATCGGTTTTCTCAGGGTTATTTGGTTGGTTTCGATGACATTTTGATGAAATTATTTTGGTCACCCTGAAGTGTTTGCCGGCCAATCGCAGGGCACAGAGGGACAAACAACCATTTTCGCACCCAATCATAACCAAGGATAATTTAGTATGTCCAATCCCGGAGGAAGCCGGGGAGAACCCACACGGGCCCAGGAACAACATGCAAACTCCACACAGGAAGGCTAGAGCGCGCTGGAATTGAACTGAGCAGGTGAGAATCACCGCTTTAAGGAATAGCATGTATTTTTAATGAAGAAAAAATATTTTTAATCCATTAACTCCTGTGTCAGCTGCATAAAATCGTGACATCTCCTTACTGTATTAAGACATGTTTGAATAGGCAGCAGGAGGGACGCGACTGTGGCTCAGTGTTGATGTGTTCTTTCTACCCCTTAATCTCTCCAGCTGCACCACAAAAAAAAAAAAAAAAAAAACGGTCTGGTGGAGAAGGAGCCCGCAATCACACAGACTCAGCCGGCCAGTAGCCGCCTGACCATCGCCGGCCTCCCGTCCGCTCCATGACATCCAGAGTTGCATTCAGGCGTGTCAGCCTTGACCGCAGTCAACACAACAGCGCATGAGTCTATGCAGAAAGTATGAAAACAAAGTCGGATTGGCAAAAGGAAGAGCAAAAGCTTCCATCCGCTCATCCATTTTTTACACCGCTTATCCTCACAAAGGTCACGGGTGAGCTGGAACTTATCCCGGCTGATTTTGGCCAGGAGCTGGGCTAAACTCTGAACTGGTCCAATAGCGGGCCGCATAATCATTCGTACATTGTATAAAATCATGAGGGAGCATTTTCATACGACCGCGTTGCTTTATCCCCGCTCTCAATCCTCATCTTCACGTTACTACGGCTCCTTGACCTTCCACATCCGTTCCAGTTGAATTTCAACCCTTGATACTTCTCAAATTTCTCCTGTTCCTTCTTTCTGAGTTTGCCGTCATCTGCGATCGCCACATCTATCCCCACGACCCTCTTCTGCCCTTTGTCCACCACCGCTACGTCTGGTTGGTTAGCCAGGACCTGTTTGTCAGTCTGGAAGCTGAAGTCCCACAGCACCTTGGCCCTGTTCTTCTCAGCCGCTTTCTGTGGCATGGCCCATCGGGATTTAGGTACTTTTATTCCATACTGGTTGCAGATGTTCCTGTATGTTCCTGGCACACAGTTTAAACAATCATTTGAACTCCCAAAAGTCTGAAGGTGAATAATGTCCAGGTAGATATTGGATGTGAAAACAGCAAGCCTCAACGGATGGCTTTCGGGCAAAAGTCGGAGACTTTAGACAGCACCGACGTACGGATCGATTGGCAAGGCGGGATAACGGAGCGCGGCTGCAAAATAGCGCGCGCGCAAGGGATGAGGATGACCTGCGGGAATATGGGGAGGAAGCGCGTGGGAGTGTTGACTTGATGGGTAGGCGGTGGTCAAATCGCCCACGGAGACACTTTGTTGAGATAACAGAGCGCTATCGGTGCCGGGAGGGAATCACCGTATCTTTCGGAATGCTAAGGGTGGAACTCAACCTGCAGCTACTGAGAACGCACATGCAGAAGCGTCAATGACCTCATGTGCACGGATATTAAAAAAAAAAAAAAAAAATCAGCCCTGAACTTCAAAGTGCTGACGGGATGGACCACCTCGGTTAGTTAAACACACATGTCCCGATCAGAGGTGAGAGTGCAAGGAGATTTAGAAAGAACGAGAAGGTCCGACAAATTATATGAAAATATATGAGTGATAGTTGAAAGTACCGGAGGGAAGCAGAACGCTGGTATGGTGGTCCTTATTTCAAGAGGACACTGGTGCTGGTTCAATCCCAACTCACTTCAAAGGCTCTTCATTAAAGCTCTGCCTGGAGAGAAACCCCCCCCCCCCCCCCCCCCCAAGCCCACCCCCATTTTTCTTCACTGTCGAGCTGTCTCTCTCACTCGCCGGCCTCCACTCAGTCACCATTAAAAATCAGCATGTGAACAAAATAAGTGAGAGAAAGGCAATGGGAGGAAAAGAAGATGGCACACAAAAGGGGGCGGATCAAACGGCACTTATGACTGATAACCCCTTAATGGGATTTCATGTCTTTTGTGCTTGCTCATGCTTAATCAGTGCGTAAAAAACTTCGGCCCCTGAGCAATTTGGTACCTTGCCACAATGGCAGTCTAGTTTCAGAGTTGTTATAATCATTGCATATACTTGGTCCCATATTTGTGATGCAATCACTTGGTATGTTTGTAATGTGATCGGTATGTTGGTAGATTAGGACAAATGTTGCGAAGAAGAGGAACTGACGAGTCTCAATCAGCTGCAAGAAAGAGACAGGCCCGTGATCAACCGGGGTCTCGAGCATCCCGTTCCTGACGAAGGAGATAACAGACTCTAAACTGCATTCCTCATTATCACAAACCAATTGTTTACATTGTTGCCAAACGTCTCCCCCGATCCTTCAGGGCAGCAATGACTTTTGACCTCTTGAACAAATAAAAAGAGATGGTGCAGAGAGGTTTTTCACAGCCAAGTAAAATTGTATATTGTGCAGTCCTTCTTCGTTCTCCTCATGCATGAGAAAGAAAAAAATGCCTTTTCTTCTCCTTTGTGTCTAGTTTCTCACAAATCTGTTTTGAGTTATGCAGTTATAAGTCGACCACCCTAATATGGGGGTTGAAAATGAGAAAACTAAATTTTTGAAATCCTGACTGTCGGTTTAGCTGCGTAGATGCATACACGTCTCAGTGGTTGCACCTCTGACTTCAGACACGATGGGGGAGGATAGGGCTGAGGGCAAGATCAAATCCTGTTCAAGGATGTTCTCAGACCTGAAGTCTTTTATTCAATTTTGCAACTGCTGTAAAATATCTCAGATTGACACCTCCTATTTCATTTTTTTAAGCATAACTCTCCATTGACACGTGACCGCTTTAATGTTTCGACATTTCCCGTCGAGCCGAAGAGTCCATCTTGCATAGAAGCTTTATCTGCATTGAAAAGTAGATCGCAATGGGGAGGAACTTGCAATTGGGGTGGAATGTTCTGGGAGGCATTCCAGCTGTACGCAACGCAAATTGAATAGTTTCCTGACTGGCCAATGAGCAACATAAGACAACAGCTGGACGGAAAACTGGGTCATCTCATTCAGTAATTTTAAGAACGTGGCTGAAAAGGATTCTGAATGTTGTCATAGGGTGTGGTCATCTTTTGGGAAAATTCTCTATTTCTTATGCTTGACCCTGATACACGCTGAGTTGTAGTGCAACGATCATATTGTTTGAATTTTTTTTTTGTTGGCAGAACCCTAATGTACAAGGTTATGGTATAGGTTTCTGCATGATAAATAATGACACCGGTGTTACCGTATTGTATTCAACTGCTTTCAATTGTTAAAAGGTAAAAAGTGAAAATAATTGGCAAATATCCTCCATTGGGTGGATTGTATCAAAGGATTTGTCCATTTTCACCTTTAAATTTTATCATTACAGAGTGAGATGGCCGGATAATTTCTCTTTTAATAGTTTGTTGACATTGTTGACGTCTTGTGGCACATGCACGCCATGTCACAACTGGACTTGTTGTACCTTGAGGTACAACGCTGAAGCAATGCTAAGTTCTCAGCTTGAATCTCGCATGTCTGGAAGAAGGTTTGGAGAAAAAAAAAAAACATCTGAGTCAGGCTGCTTTGAGCACCTACGGAATTCTGAGGATAATTCGCCGGCGCGGTGCGAAAAAAAGGTGAAGTTGCGTCTGTTCTTTTGACTGCTCGGGTCAGCGAGGTTCGGCGTGTCCAGCCGAGTCGGACTCGGGCTTAAAGGCTCCAGCCATGGGCTTTTACCGAGCTTGACAGCCTGTTTATCTTGGATGCCATTTCTTTGACATTTCTGCATGGTTTAATGCTGACTACAAGTTTATAGCCGGAGGCTTTATTAAATTAACTGCAGCTACAAAGAACAAAGGCGGGCGGTACAAAAGTTGAAAATGGAAAATAAAGGTAGATGGACAAAATGTTCCGAAAAAAAAACCTTGCGAGAGAACAACCGTGTGACCTTGTAACCCTTTGTATTAATATTAGCAAACAACATTTGAATTCTGTTGCACTTTGACAGGGAAAACAAACATGTCCCCTGTGCTCTCAGTGCAGCAGCCAAGAAGGGAAATAAATGTGTGCACAGCCTCAGTAAAAACTGCTTTTCCTATCGGTTGGCTTCCCCAACACCCACTATCCACTATACGGCACTTTTTCCCGATGCGGATTGATTCTGGGTAAATATCGCATAGTCGTGACCCGGTTTCTTCGAAAACGACAAGAAAGGAGGCGTTCATTTAAAATAACACGCGACACAATGCATGCATGTGAGTGAAGTCATTCGGAAGATGCGCTGGTGCATGCTGGCTCACTTCTTTTTACTGTCATTAAAAAAACAGTACAAAATACAGGTCTTTTCCATTAGCCAGAAGGTCGCGGCCTATCAGCTTTTTATGAAGACTTGGCATGCTCTTCCTTGTACTGCTCTTTTGTTCATGTACATTATTGTGTATGCACGATTCCGTAAGAGCCAAGCTTTTTTTTTTTGTCATGGCTGTTTCCACCTTGGGATTTGTAACTGTCGTGGATTAAAATATCGCGTGAACTGGTGAAAAAGAGCGACAAAAACAATAAATATCTTGTTCTTTGATTTGACTCTTAGTGTGAAGCTTTTTGAGCTCTGTAGTCATTTGCTACAAAAGATGTGATCACAGAAACAGCTTGTTTAGTCTACTGCATAAATGTAAAGCACCCAGCTGTATGCGTTAATGTCTGAAAGAAAATGTGTTGTTATAGATCGATCTTTTGATCTGCTACAACAATAATACAATGTATCTAAAAATCAAATCTTTTTTTCTCAGAAGATTTTTCGGTGAGATTATCTTTGTAGATGTACTTTTTGGTCCATAAGCATCTTTCCCCATTTCTGTAAACTCACATGACTGAGGTCCAAAACAAAGTTCACAAGAGCAATTGATTATTAGGCCACAATGTTTATTCAGTAGTGTTGTTTCAACTTATAGGTACAATACTGTCAGCTTTTTTTGTACGACTAAAAAAAAAAAAAATTACCATTACAGTCATCCATGCACACTGAATGCCAGTCGAGCTGTTCCGACCCCTGCCTGAGCACGATCTTATCCGAATGGTAGGCACTTTGAAGGTTTAAAACATTTGTGAATATACATTATATATACTGTATTTATATATCTTTCCATATACTAATAAGCTATTGGAAGGTCAGGCCTCTCTAATCAAGAGAAAAAAAAGAAAGGAAAGTGAAAAACAAATCATAAAAGTGGCTGTGGAGGAGAGTAGGGATAGCGAGTCTTTGGATTTGCCAACATAGTTCGATACCGTCGTTCCCGCGTGACAAGGAAGGGACGGAGAATATTAACAGACACATAGGATGAGATAAGAGGGAAAAAAAAGGGATCCACAGCCATGTGTTGTGCTAAATTTGACATGTTGTGACCGTGTCGTATATCAAGGTCTGTACAGCGGAAAAAGGCAACATCAAACTCCAATCATTTTTACGCTTTATTTAGAGGAAAAGGATTACCGTATTTTCCGCACTATAAGGCGCACCTAAAAGCCAATAAAGCTGATGGTGCGCCTTATAATCAGGTGCGCCTTATATATGGAACAATATTGAGATTGGGATTCGCAGATGGGGAACGAAGTGATAAAGTAAGCTTTACCTGTTTATTTTGTGTGTTTACACTTGAACAAGGATCCTCATATTGAGTAATTATGCTATGGAGAGTTTAGAGTTATTATTTGAGTTATTATCGTTATTACTTTGAGTACTACTACAGTATATTGTGATTGAAAAACTTTTAAAATGTGTCATTATTTGTGGGTGCGCCTTGTAATCCGGTGCGCCTTATATAAGGAAAAAGTTTTAAAATATCATTATTTGAGGGTGCGCCTTATAATCCGGTGCGCCTTATAGTGCGGGAAATACGGTACTTGAGTTTTTGCGTGGAACCTTCCACCCGCGTCTTCACGAGTGAGTTGCAGACGCCGTTTGTTTGAGCGTTATGTGCTCTGCATGCGGCTGGGTGTTTGTGTCCGACGAGGCCTTTCACTGAGCCCAAAGCGTCAACACTGGTACAAAGCAGGAAGTGGGGCAGGCCATTGACAGCTTAACTGGCCTTGCTCCAGTCTGACTAAAAAAGAAGGTGGGCGGGATGGTAAACAGAGAGAAAAGGAGGCCGGGGAAGGGGGGAAGGATGCTCGTTTGGCCACGACCGAGTCGGTTAACATATTGGGGAAGGTGGCTGTGGGCCCGACTCCCAAGAAAATCAGACTTCAGCTTCCAAAACAATCATGTGCAATCCGAAGGGCAAAGCCTTTTTTTTTTTTTCTTTGAACTAATTCCCGGGCTTGAAAAAAAAAAAAAAAAATGCTCTCCCAAAACACAAAATGCTGAAAACCGATTGGACGAGACGTGACGCCGCGCTCGGCTCGGAGAGCAAAAATGAAACATCGCGACCTGAAGGGAGTAAATTTACATTGACTATTAACAGCGTTAATGTGAAGACAAAAGAGCTTCATCAAAACTACAAAGGCATATTTCAACATCAGAGAAAAGATAAATTAATGTCATACAACTTTAGAGATCAACATCAGACATGCTAAGACAAAATAAAAAAAAAAGAAACATGAAAGTAGGATTGATACAGAATAATTATATTCAATTATTTCCACTTTTTGATTTTTTTTCTTTACAATTAACATACTGCTAAAAGTAGTCAGCGACTAAGCACAAGCTCCTTTGACAGAAGACAAGATGATTTTCTCACCTTTAAAGATCGTTATTTTTTTTTTATAGCCTTTTCATACATACACTGACAGATGCCATAGAACGAGGAAAGCTTGTTTCAAAAAAAAAAGAAGGGAAAAAGATCTTTAATAACAATATGCTATGCAAAAGCTTTCCATTATGCTATTTTTCCATAAATCAACATTGTAACTTGTTTCTCGTGTTGGCTGTTGCCGGGGGCCGCGGCTCGCTCGGCCTCTTGTGTTTTGTTGATCCCATGACAAGTGGGCGGGATTTTTACGCGTAAAATTCCTTGGTTGGGGCCTTCTGATAGGCCGCGCCGGAAGGTTTCCTCTCACCCAGGTCGTAGCTGCCCTCGTCCTTCTTCCTCATGCGGTAAACCAGGAGTAGGATGAGGAAGATGGCAAAGAGGAATCCAATCACGCCGCCGGCAATAACAGCTGAGAAACACAGAAAGAAGCGGTGAAAAAGTTGCCTTCAACCACCACCCACTGCTTCCAAATATATATATATATATATATATATATATATATATATATATATATATATATATGATTTTTTTGCAACAAGTTCATGTTCCAATGAATTTGTTCTTCATTTGAAAAGAAAACTGAAAACGTTTTTGATTGTAAAGCTATTCACAAATCAATAAAAACGATGCTTAATTTCCCGGTATTATGGTCAATTTGAAATCATCCAAAAATTTCCGAAACGTTCCTCCTGCTAACTAACAAATTTTGTGATCTCCCCTCAGAAACAGCGATAATATTCTAGGCTCATTTTTACCCGGATTTTCCTTGTTTATCAAATATCACGCAAATATTTAAAATTGCAAACAACTGCCATTTTTAATGGATGTTGATCACACCTAAGACAAACAGAAGTCCTGTACTGAAAATTTACATGAACCATTTACATTTAAATGGGTCATTTTGACCCACAACAAAGCAGGGGGGGGTTCATGCATTTTAATGCGTTGACACAGAGGGGTTCATGCATTTTAATGCGACGACAGGAAGACATTTTTTTTTTTTCAAATTAGGAGAAACTTAATTGGAACATAAGTTACTTAATGCCATACCTTGTTATAGTGACTCCCTTGCAAAACATTCTTTAAATATGGATGCATGATCGTTAGCGATGAAATTTTCCATAAAAAAAACGGAGTTGCAGAATAAAATATGCCTTAAGGCAACAGCATAAATGTAATTTGAAGTTTAGATGTTTAAATGTAAGTTTAGTAAATCAGACACGGACTGCACAGCACTCTTTTTAAGTCTTTCTTTTTCCATCCAAAAATGCCGGTTAGGGGGCTCTTGGCTCGAAATGTATTTCACAGGGGGAGCCTCGTTGAAAAATTGTTGAGAACCACTGATCAAAACATCTACACTCTGGCTCAGTTTGTGTTTTTTGTGCGCTTGCCCTAGATTGGACAAAAAAAATACTTTGCGCTGTAATTGTGAGACTGGGAATGCGGTTCGTGTCAGTAAAAAGACACATTGTGAAACCGGCTTTTACCAACAACCTCCATTTGGGAATTCACCTCTTCCACTCTGACCACGACTCTCCCCACTAATGATCGCAAGCGACCACAGCTCGCCCATTTCATTCCCGTCTCCCGATAGTGCCCGTGTGAGATTCTTTGCTGCATCCTAATCAGTTGAGGATATCTCACGGGATCTCCGTTTACCCTCTGCTCTCCTTGGTTTCCACATGTTCTCCCGGTCTGTTTGGTTGCGAAAAACTTGTCAGGAGAGCAAAACAATGTAGCACATTTCTCCAGTTCTTTTCTTCTCATTTTCAACCTTGAGCTTGAATAGCAATAATTTGAATGTGAACGAATATGTCAATGCTTAAAATGGCTTAAAATTATTAAATATACCTCTTATTTTGATAAAGTATGCATCCGTTTTAGAGCGTTTGCACAGAACATCGTAAATATCCCAAGTAAGATGATCAGCAAATCGTGGGTATGAAGATGACTACCCGTGGAAGAGTAAAGAGGATTTCTGAACAATTGATGAGGAAATAGGAGAGGATGTGCGGGCGTTAAATGGGAGGAGCTATTTAGTGTGTTAGATAGTCATGATGACTTTTAGGGCTTTAAAAAATATGAAGCATTAAAATTTCATTTTGTTGTTGCAACATTAGTTCCAGCAGTATACCAATATACGATAAAGAAATACGAGTAAAAGTACCATAATTTCGTCATTTTAATAACACACCATGTGTTATAATTGGGCAGCCATAATCTTTTTAACCCACAGGTGTCAAACCCAAGGCCCGGGGACCAAATCCGGCCCGCAAAAGCAAATCATGTACATTTCCATGAGCCTTGCTAAACCCAGCTCCAAAATTTCAACTTGTCATGTTTAATGAATAATAACGTTGAGATCTTGCAATAATTTGGGTGTCTTATGCTATAGTAATGTCAATAATAAATCCACAAACTGTCATGCTTTAGTTCTGATTTCAAAATTAAGCAATTTGTTGTGTATACAGTGGTGTTAATACTAGGAGACGATTTAAAATTGACTTGGTTTGCTCATGATCGGCCCAAGGAGGGAAGATGTAGCTACAAAAAAATGTGAGTTTGACACACCTGGGTAGACTTCAAAAAACTGTAAAATTGGTAAAATTCACCAAATTGAAGTAAAAAAGAAAGAAAGGGGGGGTCAACTTATAAATCGACTACTCGGATGAATACGGTAGATCAAATTTAACTGGATTAATACTGTCAATCATCTTTACAGTAGTCCCGCAGGAAGAAAAAATATCATCTTCAACACTAGCAGCAGAAAGCCCAAAGTTTGACCGTGAATAGTTCCGTCTTTGAAGATGCCGTCTCAGTTTACAATTAGCATTCAAAAAAACCCCACGCAACGGATCAAACCGCCAAAGAAAGGAGACGCGAGGCAAGCTGTCGGCGGGCGAGCGAGCTGATGGGCGCGGGGTGGGAGGAACAACAAAGTGGACGCCAGCTGCCAATCAAACGTTTAACTCAGACAGGCAGGGAGGAGACAGATGGGATCAGAGGGACTACGCTATCCCTTTTCTCAAACAAGGCAGAAGGAGCTTGAAACACCCACACCGGTCGGTGTGAACTCTACAAGGTCCCAAGGAGGAAGACAGACAGAGTTTATTAAAAGCGTTTATTTTGAGAAGTGGATCAGGTGGGAGACGTAAAGGAAAAGACTACCGAGATTTCCGCCATTTAACAGGCTGCCGGCAATGCGTTGACAAGAAATGCTCAAATGAACTGCAAACCTGAATCCTTTGATCGTTTGTTTTACTAAACCGTCTTATTTTTTCGGGTCGATGATATATTAGAGCGCTCGAAATTATTCAATTGACGACTCAGCCGTCGTCGAATGAATTGACAACTTTTGTAACCGTCGAGTCGCGTAGGAGTCGGACTCCAGTCCTCGAGGGCCGGTATCCTGCTTGTTTTACGGTTTTCTCTGCCCGATACGCCGGATTCAAATAATTAGCTTATCATTAGCTCTGCGGGAACTGGAAAAGTATCCTCTCCGTCTGAATCTGGTGCGTTTGAAAGAGAAGCTTCAAAAACATGCAGGATACCGGCCCTCGAGGACTGGAATTCGACACCTGTGGTTCAGAGCAATCGTTTGACTTAGAACCATCCCGACATTCTTTCACACGCTCGACAGTGATTATTCTTTCGTTTTTTGGTGTCCATGTGAAATCAGATGATTTGGTTCCAAATCAAAATTATTTGCAAACATTTGCTTTTCCTTTGGAAAACTGTGACCCGACCAGTAACCGAATTGTTCCAAAAAGTGTGGTGAATACCAAATGGAATTTTTTAAAATTAAAAAACAATACCAAATAAACCCTAAGAACTGTTTGATAAAAACTAATCGGGGAAAATACAGCACGTGAAAAGTATTTTTTTTCCTCGCAGGTTTTAAAATTTGCGGTAGTAAATTCCACATACCTGCCAACACCTCTGTCCTTTGGAAGAGGTTCTCGGTGCGGACCTCGATGGGCTCCAGGGCGGAGCCTGGGGCGCTGGTCGTGCTGGTCATTTGGTTCCTCTGCATGTCCTCTGTAACAGGCGCCGGTGCCTAGATTTAGAAATGATATACAAGTGAATTGTTGGGATGTGTTTTATCATCATGAGATGATTATGCACACCCATCCTTTACATCATCCATATCATGAAGCTGAACGAGAAAAAAAACAAGCTGTTGTCAGAGCAAAAGATGCCAACATTGCAGAATGTAAATCGAAAAAACATATGTTTTAATCGAATAATTCCTACAATACTTTTCATGATGCCGATTACTTAAGTATCAATCAAAAAATTAGGAAATGCAAAATTCAAACCGCTATTGTAAATTATAAATGACCAAATTACATATTTCCGTTCAATTATGAATGACCAATGTTCAAAAAATTTAAATAAACATTTTTTTTAATAATTTAAATTGAAATGGTGCTTAGCAGCACACTAATTTCCTCCCCCAAATCTCTGCGCGAAAATGTTGGTGTATGAGGCAAATTTGCCTGCAGAAAAATCACATTTGACCCAGCGTGGTTTGTTAAAATGTTATCAGTTGGAACGGCAACTTTCAGGATTTCAGCATTTTCATCCGCCTATATGGAACATAAGAGTGCTGTTAGCTAGCTAGCAAGACCGAGCCACCGATAAACATTCTACGACTCGAAACTAAACTATTCTCTCAAGTTGAAAAATCATTAGCGTTGAATTAAATAACCCATTAGTTGAGAAGCAGGACAACAACAAAACGACATACTGCAGGCCGGCGAAGATTAGCGTAAACTACCGAAGTAGGCAAGTGAGAAAAGTTGCATCTGGAACGATTCCAGGTTGGAGTTAGGTTGATTTTGTTTCAGTGAGACAGCAGGTAGGCCTCGCTTTAGTCAAGCCTTGGCAGCTAAGCCCAAACAGATGTACGCTGGTCTGGAGTGTATTAAGAGCACGGCACACACGAGATGCGAGAGAAGCATTAGCCGACCCACATCGTTTATCGCTAATCTCGATCCTCAAAGTAACCAGCGAGTTTACCGTTTTTTTTTTCTTTCTTTTTTTTCAAACAAACATAACAGTAGAAGATTTATAAATACCGGTAATAGTTTGCAGTTTCCAATGAACAGTTCCGATTATATGTACTGTTGATGAGCAAAATACATCAGCGTTAATCAAACGAAATGCGTTTTTTGATGACTTTTTTTTTTTCAAAAATAGGCTCTGAACGCAAGCACCTTATTGTATGCACGACTTTGAACCGCACTGATTGACAGCAATGATTAATGAATTCCGAAAAGCAGCGATGCGTGGGTGGGTGAATGTTGTGATGTTGGAATGAGAAGTGCGCTGCTTGCTGAGGGGGATGAGCCAAATTGTGTTGTTTTGTATCGACGACGTCTGACGTTTAAAACGATTTCAATTATTTGGACTGAATCCTTCGTCGATAACTGCTGACCCTTTTCGTTCACATTTAGGTCATCAAATTATAAAAAATAAAGTACAGTGGACACCCGGTTTACGATGTCTCTGCCTTGTGTTTTTTTCACCTTACCGCGTGGACCGCGACGTTTTTTTATCCCCTCTTTACACCATTCTTTTCGGCTTATGACACATCCAACATGGCCGTCGGTGTGCGTGCGTTACCACCATGTTGGATGTGTCAACGCTCATACGTCTATACACGCGTCACCGCTTACGTCACTACGATGCTGGTCAGCTATTGGTCGGCGACACGGTCAAAATGGCCGCATGCTAAAAACTGGATCTCGTCTTGGGTGCTCAATAGCGCATTTATAGTGCATTTTACTGCTTAATTCAAACTTGAAAGGGTTAACCATAGGTCCCAAGATTGCTAACGATATTAAAGAGAAGTAAGAAGATGATTTATTTGGAAACGATGCTGGAGATTATCAAGAAATATGAAGAAGGCTACGCTAGCTTAGCCTAGGCTAGGCTCACTAGGGAAAATGGCTATAACAAGCTTGTCACGTCGCTCAAAGGTAAATAAATCCTTTCTATATGTTTTATTTATGATGTTAATTGTATACATGTATATTATATGTACGTAGCGCATACTATACTATTTTAATCCCAATTCTAAATACGTATATTCAATGTTGATGTTTTTACCTGGGGTTTTACACGCATTAGCTATTTAACATGCGTTTGGATTGCCCGCCATACGTCCAATTCGCCTTACGATCTAAACCGCGGAAAGCGTTAATCTCGTAAACTCTACTGCAACTTTCGTTTAACAGTCTCGTTGAAGCTAGTTCCTCGGTTTAAATAATGATTACCACCTTGTATCGTTGGCAGCACACCAACTGAACTATGTGTTATAACCGTTATCTCATACAATGATTTCCTTATTTCTAGCCTTGCACAATAAAAAGGAACGGCACTAACTTGTGTTCTACTGACCTCTGTTCTGAATGGCTTCTTGGGCGCGCGATCACTGGCCTTTTCCCTGACCGTCGCTGTCTCCACCTTGGGGGTGAAATCTTTGGTGGAATCTTTCGTGGGTTCTTCTGCTTTGGGCGCGATGTACACCATACTGACGGTCACTGTTTCTTCTGCCACCGCTTCACCTGCACCTGAGGGTGACAGAAACAAAAGATTCATTCTTAAGTTGTCCTTGATGTTTCTGCGGCTAGTCTAAAGCGAAACGTCACTTGTACTTTGATCAAAATCGTTTATTCAAAGTGGGACTACACTGCGGCGTCCACATGTATGCAAAGACCGTCTTGACGACCAGGTGGCTGAGCGAATGATGCTATTTGTGTGCTTAAAATGGATTTAGGGCTTTCTTGAAAGACACTATTAGAAAACGAAGCTTCCCAAAAGAAAGAAAACTATGAAAGGAAAGAAAGTTGAGAACACTAAAAATCACGAGAGCTGTATTATGCGAGAATATAACCTGGCAATGAGTTGGAATTAGGTGTTCCAATTATACCCAGTAGGGGGCAGTCAAGCACCCAGTCTACTCAATAAAATGAAAGAAAACAGGAAGTTTATTCATGGAATATCATCTGTAAGTGACTAATGAGCTATTTAATGTGTAATGTACATACAACACAATGCATATGTAAACTTAGTATTTTCTAAGTAGCATAAGCACATTTTTATTGAAGATAATATAAAATGATTAGTTATAACCACTCCCAATAACAAAGACTGAGTATTTATATTCATTCACTTTAATTCAATAAAAAATAAATATATGAATATATATACATACAGTTAGACAACACACTGCGCATTCCCATTGTATTTTTTTTACCTGAACCAGATCCCGAGTTAAAGTCGTCATCATCTTCGGGGTAGTAACCTCCTGAGCCCGCGTCATCCAGGTATAAGTCGTCAACCTGGGAGGAAGTCTTGGCTGCCTCTGCTATCTGTGAAAGAGAGGAACAAGAAGCCATTGAGAATTATAGCATTTAATGGTAAAATGAAAGTGAAGATATTGACTAAAATTCATTGTCAGGGTGAAAACAAAAATGCTTGATGATTTCAGCGCACCATTTGTTGATGACTGACATTGCAAGCTCGTGTTATCTCCCTACACTGTCTTGACAACTGGCCTGATTGGTTGGAATGTTTGTATTCCGGCTTAATGGGCAAATGGTAGTGAAAAGGCTCCAAATTAACATATCTTATTGTTTAAAAAGCTCCTCCTCCTCATTGCTTCAAACCGGGATTTAAGAAGAAACTGAAAAAGAAAAAAACACAGTATATAATTTGTCTCTTGTCCGTTATCTATAATGGTTTCTTTGAAATATCTTTTCAATGCATGTGTACTGTAGAGCATATGTGACCGGAATGTCTAAAATTACCCCCATAGCAGCATCCATTCATGTACCGATAGTCCAACGTGACAAAAAAATCGAAACGTGTCAAAAGGAAGACCACACATAACAACATATCATGCCTGTGTGTGTGTGTGTGTGTGTGTGTGTGTGTGTGTGTCCAAAGAAGTTGCGCTGCTAAAATTCAGGCAGCTTGAAAGACGTTGGATTAGAGGAAACAATCAATTGACAGCAAGACCAATGAGGGGTCTTCTTTTGTTTGGTGCAAAGAATAGACATGCCGCGAGAAAGCCAAGGAATTGGCTAATGAGAAATTAGGCCACAATGATGAATACCAGCTGTGTTTGGGCAGACTAAGTCGAGACGTTTATATATATATATATATATATATATATATATATATATATATATATATATATATATATATATATATATATATATATATATATATATATATATATATATTATCCGTGACAGGAAGATTAGTTTTCTTTTCAAATGAAGAACAAATTCATTGGAAAATGAAGCAACTTGTATATATATATTTTTTTTTCTTTTTTTTTTTTTTAATCCGTGACAGGAAGATTACAGTTTTCTTTTCAAATGAAGAACAAATTCATTGGAAAATGGAGCAACTTGCTGCAAAAAAATTGTAAAAAAATATATACATATATATATACATACATATAAAAACCACCCAATCTGGATTCTCGCCTTCCCAATTCACAAGCATCGACATGCGTGTATACACAGCAGCGCTTTGAAGTAACTGCGCATGTGTGTGATTGTCTAGCATCTTGAAAGAGAGGCGCCGGCTGGTGATCCACGCCGCTAACGGCTAATAGCGAAAGACATAAGTAAGGCGAGGACCGAAACGGAACAATGGCGTTCCTCCTCAGTCAAGTGACTTGCGAAAGAAAGACCTTTCATTGCTCGGCCGCCTGATCAAAGAGAGAATTTGTTCAAAGCAACTTTATCTTCACCTTCCTTGCCTTCTACTCCTCCGAATGCAACCCCCATCCCCGTTACTCATTCAGTGTTGTGTGCGCTCCGCGGGTCAAAATGCATGGCTAATAATAAGAGCACAATGGGGCAAAACGAGGCAGGGGCAGTTCGCATGCTGACAAAGGACGCTAATGAGAAAGGGGCCGCGCATGCACGTCGCTGAGTAGAAGTGTTCAAAACGTTATTTCATTCATTCATTGCTACATAGACAATTGAGCGTGTTAACGTGACACCGCATCGGCTTTGGGGTTCAGACCAGCGTGACTGATGCGTGCCGTGTTTGCTATAGAGAGTGTAAGAGGAACGATATGGCAAATAGAGCGTGCTGTGGTTTGATCGAGTCCTTTTATTTTTTTAAACGCTATTGCTAAGGAGACGCCAAAATATTTCAAAAATCAAATTACAGTATGTGTGGCGGACGGAGCTGTCGATGCTTCAAATGAGAACAGGAATTATTGTTTACAATGTAAACGCGATGGGAAGACGACGAATGATGCGCAAGTAATCGAGAATCAAATGTTTAATTACTTTTTTATTCACGAACGATCATTTAAAGACCTAAATTGTCCAAATGGTCAGAACCTCCGTTTTCTTTCGCCCGTCGTGAAACGGACTGAATATCGCAGTGCTGAATCAAAAGCAAACATTTACAAATAGTAGTTTGCATATTTCCACAGTTTTTGAAAAGCAAGGGAAGAATAATACATTGGTATTTTTTTTTAACAAAAACTTCAGATGCAAACAAGTAAGCAGAAGGAAAAGGGTCCACTAAAAATCACCGTGTTCTATTGTATTGTATTTATTGTAGCTATTTTTGCCTATTTTTTGACATGTTATGGACCAATAAGTAACCTGTTAGTGCTATAATCAAAGAGTCTTGGTTCAAACATTTTTTTTAATGTTGAATTTAAATTAAATAAGTAAGGGATTAACATTAGTTGCAGCCCCACACGATTTTGTGTTGCTACTTTGTTCATTTTTTTGTTACTTGTTCTTGCCTTGTTTTATTATTAAACCTGAATTTTTTGAGCTAGTTCCTCAGTTTCCTGCGTCTTTGGATCGCCCTCCTTCGCCTCCACTCGCCACGCAATAACCGCGACAGGTCGTGTGTAAATTACCGTAGGGATAATCGCTTATTTTGTTTACCTTAAAACGTAACCCAGGTCTCCAATTTGTTCCCGTTTTGCCGATAAAATCTGACACAAACGAAAGGAAGGGTTCTTCCTCGGTTATTATCAACTGCTGACACGCAGGATTATAATTAGCTTCTTTTACAGTGTACTGAAAGGCTGACAAACAAAAGGGCAAAAATGGAAAAAAAAATGGCAAAGCAAGGCCCACTTTTAAGCTCCAAGAGGTTTGAGTTCAAGGAACTTTGATTCTATTGGCTTGTGTATGAGATTTCCACAAGGATGTGAAGGTTCAAACCTGACACTCATTTTTGCTACCCCGTTGTGTTGGAAGCAATTATCACTGTTTGAACTGAATTGTAACTATCACACCCGTATGCTAGTGCGGACTTTTTTCAAGTTCACACAGACACCATATTATCATGTTTCCATTAGTTCTGGGTGAAAGGTACAGGCTTCGAAATTCCACCTTCTCTGTCATGGAATTAAAGTGCTAATTTTGCAGGATCGCCGTGTGAAAGAATCTTCTGACACAAAATGAAGACTAGGCGCCAAAAGGAACTCGAGTGTGAAGCAGGTTTTAAATGAGGGAGCCATAACCTTGCCCCTACAACATGTTTCTTCTTAAAAAAGAAAAAAAAAATACACTGGATTTAGAATAGATGCAGGCAATCTCACATTATGAACAAGCGAGCAAACAGGCAACTTTATCACAAACACCTGATTGAGGCACAGTCATCTCTGATAAACTTTGATCCTTTTATCAGACTGTTGACATTTGCAGGTAGCGACTCCTTCCCGCTCTTATCGCGTCTTTCAAATGGACGAGACAGCAGTCTGCCGACTACTAATGTAGTGCGTGCACCAAAAGTCTGCCAGCTGATGTATGAATCCGCAGCTCTATTTTTATAGTCGTTGAGGAAACATTTTACTCCTCACGTTTTTCAGTTTTCATACAAAAGATTGACGACCTTTTTGGTTGTAACTTCATCTCTGAAGATTGATGAAAAGTCCGTTTTAACATGACTTATGGTGTCCTTTCTAAAATTCACCTGAAGTCTGAGAGTTGGTGGGTTCTGCACATTGTGCAATGTACCATGGAGTCCTGATATTCCCAGAGGGTGGGGGGTGGAGTTGCGGACCGTGCCTGACTATGAATAGCATACCTCTACGTGTTTAAAATTACTTACCGTGTTTTTTTTGGGTTTTTTTTGCATTTTCAACCCCCATAATAGGGGAGCCGACTTCTAACCGCATAACTCAAAACAGAGCCAATTTTTCGACACCAGTGTTTGAATGACATTAATTTGAATGCGAAATAAGTAATATCATGTCATTTACGATGCTTAAAATCATTATATATACCTAGAATTCGATATAGTATGAGAGTTTGCACAGAACACTGTAAAAAATGCACTTTTGTCAAGCGTCACCTAATTTCCACTGTCATCAAAGAGACTATGTGGATCGTTTTGAATGCATTATGAAAAGGAGAAGACGGCTTGACTTGTTTCCTTTGTTCCTGTGTTTGAAAAAGCCGGTACGGATGTGGGCATGTGAGGGAAAAACAGAGAAAGGCAACCTTCCGCGATTTCACAACAGTCGGCATTTGGGTAAAGAACATCCCAAGTAAGATGATTAGCAAATCATTTCTGAAGACCTCAGTTTCAAACAAATTATCACGTAAAGCAGTCTCAAAGTGGGGTCCCTAAAATAATTCGATACTAATAGTTGCATTCATAATATATGTATATTGAAGTTCATTTCATTTTATTTTATATTTAATTATCAAAGTATTCCTGACACTTCAATAAAGCATGCAACTCAACCGGTTTAATACATTTTTAAAAATGTCAAATAAATATAAAATTTTGAAATTTGTCAAATTGTGTTTTGTCTAAAATTGTTTGCTAACGATGCCAGCAAAGCTGACGCGCTGTTTTATTTTATAATGCCGTTTTATTTTATAAACACAAAAGCCTTTACAAATACTGAGCACATAGATGCACACTACACAACATCTGCGTGTACGGCAACCATTTAATACTAATGATAAATTACAATTTGAGCCCAGATATTTATTCTAGGCATATTATTATACATGTTATATATTTTAATTAGATATATCTAATTATTTTAGGCATTTAATATACATTTTATTATATTTTAATTAATATATATATATATATATATATATATATATATATATATATATATATATATATATATATATATATATATTATTTTTTTATTTTATTTTTTTAATTTTAGGCAGATAATTATACATTTTTTACATATTAAATTTAAATTAGATAAGTATTCCCAATAACTACAAATAAAGAAACACTGTAATCCCCAGCACATTGTAGAGCGCAGCGAGCGCTTTCAGTCTGGCTTCAAGAGTCTCTCATGGAGCTTTAGGTGCACACCTTAAGCTATAAATGTCCAGCATTTAGAGAGCAGAGGGCTCAAAGGAAGGAGGAGGCAAACATGCTCTTGAGTAAGGCTCATTGTGCAGCCAAGCGTATACACAAAGGCGCACATTTTCAAAGCTTTAAGTCAAGGCTCTCTCGTCCACTGGAATGCACCCCTAACAAAAACATATGCTCTCAATGTTATTCGCAGAACAAACACGCGAAAAGCGCGAGCATTCGCGTGAAATTGTATTTGACGAACCCACGTGCGCTGTTTGTTTTGGCGTGGACGTCTGGCGCTTTTGATGATACGGCAATACGGAAAGTCATTTTAATGAAGTGAAAAAGTTCTTCAGCGGGAACTGCTCCACATCACCCTGCTTGTTTGACTTGGAAACCAGAGTAGAGCAGCAGACCGAGAATGGACCAAAAAAAAAAAGATGACAGATAAGAGGCATTCTTGAGGGATCAAGGAGAGCGAGGGGGGGTGGGCAAATGAGATGAGAAAGCAATGGGGGGGGCTGACAATACTATAGCCTGGAGGTAGTTATGTGAAAAGCTATACAGAATCACAATGTGCTTGAGGTTCCAGTGTCCTTCTCTCCCTACATTCTGTTGGAGGGAGATCCAGATGAAACACCTAAGCGAAGCAGAGTCATCATCTGGACTTTCGAATGTTGATGATCTTCTCACACCAACAGCACAAATACCAACTGAAATCCAATTCGGGTCAAAGGAAACGCTGATCCTCAAAAGAATGCACACAAACATCTGCATCTCTGCCAAAGCACCCATGGGACACATTTATGTGCCAACGCAGACGCTCGTCCACGCATGCTAACGTCTCGAAGGCCCGAGATGAATACACACACAAAAAAAGTCGAAAACAAGTGCAAGAGGGCTGGCAGACAGATCGCAAATCAGATCCTCCTTCAGCCATCTGCAGCACTCTGATTTTTCAAGTCTTTTTTTTTTTTTAAGTCTACCCTCTAGCGTCTCAGACGCCACCACGAGACAGAGAGAGATATGTCACTCACTTTATATATATATATATATATATATATATATATATATATATATATATATGGTTCCTCATTGGACCCAACCTTTTGAGTCAAACTCACACATAATAACCCATGCGTTTTTGACCTAAGAGGTTTTTTGAGTGCTTCTTAGATATTTTATTTTTAGTACAAAAGTACTAGCATTACTGGTTACCTGATATCACTATTGTTGAGAAATCAAGAGTTGAGTACTCGTACTTGAGGTGGTCTAAAAAAAAGGGGCATCGAGCGTCTCTACTTAGCAGTTGTGCGCTGTTTTCTAATGAAGCTGCACATGCTGACATTCTCATTGCTTTGCTTGGAATTTGCAGTTTGATGTCAAAAACAAAATTAAATGCACAGTACAGTACATCTAAACGAAGAGCATAAACAAGGAAAACATTGTTGGGTTTTTTTTAGATTTTTTCCAACTCTCTTTAAGGGCAAAAGATGGTTCCAAGTAATAAAGCTATTGTAAACCGGTGTGTTTGTGGGTGGGAGTCTGAGAAAGAATGCAATAATACTGACTCACAAAAGGGAAAGTGGTAGATAGGCCTGCTGTTTTTTAGTGTATTTTCCCTAGCAGGCTACCAAATGGACAATAATGATCATCCATTTTGGCAGGCGGCGACTGTGCTCTTCTATGCATCACAATTAAGTCAACAAAACTTAACTCTCAGGTCCAGTCTCCCCAACTACTCTCCTCATAACACGGAATTTTATTGCTGTGCAACAGAAAAAACACTTAATAATTAAAGAAAATGGGAGGCAAGAGAGTCGTCTTTCACCTGGAGGACAGTGTGAAAAAGCGTGAAATGGTTATTGCAGGAAGTCATCATTCTGCAAGACAATTGGCTTTGACGGTATATCACCAATAGTGACTGGCTACAGGTAATAACTTGTTCACCACAATACTTGATCTTGAGATTTTTTTTTGCTTCTCTCTGTGACTCACATCTGCGCATTGGAAAAATGTTCCACCACTTCTTTAAAGAAATAAGGCCTTCATTAGGGATACACAGAATTTTCATCCAGTTTCCAATTTTACAGGCGAAGCAAAAACGGCCAAGCAACAACACGAGAATGTTGTGAAGTCCGAGTTCCAACAACCCGAATAAAACCAACGCAATAGCGATAGGAAGCTTTTATTTTGAAATTAGCCTTCGTAGCCGTGTAGCTAGCTTGAGTCCTTCCAACTCGGTTTTAATTTAATCACATCCACGACATCAAAACACCACCAATAAAATGTAAGGTTTAAGAAACTTTGCAAATCATTTGTTCTATTTTATTTGTCCCAACTTCATCGGAATGGGAGTTGTACAGTGAGCACAAAAGGCGCAAACATCTGCTTTCAAATTTAAGGGAATTTGAGGGAAGGACATCTATTCTGAGACTTTACAACATCCCACAACACTTTGTGTACATATATGGCTTAAGTGTGTCTGCCATTGCGCTCTTTGAACCCACTCAAACTTTTATAGCCCTCCTGGGGAACATAATAAGGAACTAATTGATAGTCTTTGAGTCGCGGGCCCAGGAGAGTCGGAGTTCCTGTAGGAAGTCCGCACAAATCAAACTCTCTTTGAGCCCTTAAGGTCTGGAGCTCCTCCAGCACTCTTTGAGCGCATGCGTTTGAGTCCGAGAGAGATGCGAATACGCCACATCTGCCGCTGTTGACATTTTTGCTTTACGTCTCTTTAGCTGACTTCCTCTTTTTTTGCACAACCTTCTACTTTTGTCTACCTGACAAGACTACTATAAAAGAGTAATGTTGTATAAACACACAAAACTTTACACTCAACACTCCCGGCTTCTGCCGGATTGGATCACATCCTTTGTAGTTGTAAATCAGAAGCAGAAAACCGTGCTGGCGCGCTTAAGCGGACGAGCGATACGTACTGTACATGCGTTCTTGCACGTAAACAACGAATATACGAGTCACAACGTGTAGCGGGAGATTTGGCTGATGATGATTTTGTTGTTTGGGCTTCAAAAAAAAAGGAACAAGGCAGATAAAGTACTGTGCATTCCAATTTCGCTTTCTTTTTATTTATATTAACTTTGGAATTTATGTTGTTATTGATGTGATGTTACATTTTACGGGTACAATGATTGAACTAATCATTCAATTAAATGCTTATGATTTTTGATGATGAATGAAACATCTAGATAACTTTTTTTTTATTTTAAAAATGTCCAAATCGTTCAAATTCTCTGATCTTGATCGTCCTCCAAAAAAGCAAACGTAGGAATCAAAAATAAAACACTTTTAAAACACACAAATAAAACACATTTTTCCAACATGTTACAGAACAAAGCATGAATTGGGTCTTAAATTCTGTTTTCCACACAATAGGTTTGAAATGATGTCCCACAAATTCAATTCTTCAAATAACTGATAAATAATAAACCCTGCACTGGTTGACAGCCAATCACAGGGCACACAAAGATGAAAAATCATTCACACAGCCAATCACAATTTAGCGTGTCCAATACACCTGCCATGCATGTTTTTGGAGTGTGGGGGGAAGCCGGAGTGCCCGGATAGAACCCACGTGGGCACGGGGAGAGCATGCAAACTCCACACAGGAACTCGGGACTCTAAATTGTGAGGTGGACGTGCTAAACGCTCGGCCCAAAATCCTATCAGATAATATCAATCGATGTCCACGTATTAGCGCTCGATTTCATCAGTCAGTCCATTCCGGTCTCCGTTCCTGCTCTTCCATCCAGCACCAAGCTATATTTTACTGACAATTGTTTTTTGTTTTTGTTTGAAGGGCATCATTCATCAAGTCTCTTTTCTCTTCTAATAGCGCATATAAAAAAGGAAACCAAAGCCTAGAATGCAATATCGGTATTGCAAAAATTTATTTCAGGACACGCCGACTTATTTAAAAGTTTCCGTAGTCATGCATTGAATGTCAATAATCTTCAATGAAATGAAATAAAAGCCTTCTGCTTATTTAAAAAAAAAAAAAAATCATCAGGTGGTGGGAGCTTCGCACCATTCCACAAAGATCAAGTCCTCATATAAAGGGATTAGCAGCAACAGGAGAGGCTCACATTGGGAATCTCCGGGGGCGTCTGCTCCATAAAGTGCAGCTGAAATCCCCAAGGATGGCCCGCAACAAAATCAAAGTAACAAACACAACTTCAACCGACGCCGTGTCCATTTACCTGCGTCTTTCTTCAGCCGCCAATTGTAGTAAATGAATTTTTAAAAATCAATAAGGTAGAGCAACACGCCGCCATATGTATGTCTGAAATACAATAGATTTAATATGGTTTTTGAGACATTATTTTGCTGCATCCCTGCTTGTTATTAAAACGTCTTTCAAAAAAAATCTAGGTTTAAGGTTTTCTGCGTTTTCGTAAAAGTGGCATTCATTTTAGTCATCATGCATCAATGATTAATCCGAGACCTGAAAATGAAAAGGTGCAATCTCGTGGGCCAGGAAATTGACAATAACAAAAAAAAAAACTTTCTCGTTTCTTTCTCGCACTCTGCGTTATCGCCATTGTCGCGAGGACATTTTGAACATGTCCGATCCACTGTTTACCAAGATGCTTATTTGTTTGGAAAACTGTCTAAATTGTCAAAACAAAAATTCAGTTTCCATGTAAATCCTCCTTTATTGAACTTTAGATAGAGCTGGGGTAAAAAAAAAAAAAAAAAAGTCGACCAAGTCGGGTTTGTAAAAATATATCGACAAAAAATATTTGCCTCAAAGCTACGTCGGAACCATGTTTGCGCAACTGTTTTCAACATGCTTTTTTGCAGACACACACAGTGTTGCCCCCCCATTGTAAAAATACAATGGCTTGCAAAAGTTCCACTCCACTTACAAAGTCACAGTCTGCTTTCGCTAGGCCAAAGCTTCACAATCTAGTTCGAAACAATTAAAAGACAGTAAAGAATACCAGGTGTTCCCAGTTGTTTTTCTGTAAGCAGTCTCAATTTTTTTGGCATTCCCCATTTTAAAATCATACATCACTCGTCAAGCATAGCTTGGTGCTTTTGAGGCAATCCCAAATGATATGCCTCACTGCTTTTCCCTTTCTCTCAGATACAGACACAAAATACAGCCTCAATTATTTCCTCCCTTGCACTATTACTTCCTCACAGGAAGAAAGTCCATTTCGCGGTTTCCTCAAAACCGTGCTGAAAAAAAGAACAATAACTCCGACCTCTACCGCCGAACGTTTAAAGAGACGAATAACACGGAATAATTCCGCAAAGCTCGAATTCCCTTGCCGCGTAATTTGCGCGTTTTCCGAACGCGCCTTTTAAACGCCGGCCTTCTGCGGGACGTGACGGATGATTTCATCCCGCTTTAATCACAAAGCGTTTCAACAAAGTGATTAAAGGCTGTCAACCGCTTCTCTCAAGGCAATGATGGGATTTGGTGGAAGAAATGACAGGCACCTGATAACGTTTCTCACTCGGTGCTTGCCAGATCTCATGAATAAGAAAACAATGTGGAGCTCATGTGGCCTTATTTAGAGAATACCTCAGTGCTGTGGTATCCAACCTCATGGAGCATGACTGACTTTCTGCATTCTGCGCAAGAAGGAGCAAATTCCCACACCCCGCAAGCTCCGCTGCTCGCTTTGCAAAAAAAAAAACCTGCACCCTCTTCTTCTCCCTCCCGTGTACGCCTGCCTGCTTTTGCTCCCGAGATTGGGAATCGGGGAAATTCCTCGGCCCGGTTAAACGACTCCCGATACGCATAAAAAAAAAAAGGCTTCATTCTTTGTCGACAGTGAAACATTAGACACTGGGAAATGGCTTCACCTTCCAGTCATATGTAATACAGACGAGGGAAAGATTTGCAGCACCAAGCCATCTTTCTTCCTTCCAGATGGTGGTGGAAATATGAAGCTTTAAGGGTAAATAAAGTTTGACCTGAAAACGCAGGGAGACTTTGATGTGTTATACTATTGCGCAATGAATGGAAGTGCCAATGCAAAGATGTTTTTCAAATTTTGCAACTATGTTTGAATGGGAAATTTTAACCTTCGTGCATACGTGTTTTTCGAGGAGGAAGCGTTGAAAAAACAAGACTAGGGAGTTGAAATTTCAAGCTAATTTTATAATCATGTTAAAGTTCAAAATACAACCGTGCTGCAAATTCGAAAGGGTTTCAGCTTGGCGTACGAAATAATTACAACGCATATGTTCACGAGTACCAAATTGGACACGCCCACGCTCATTATAATCCACGTTTTTTCGACGGACGTTAAACCTTTGTGTTACATTCCAATTCCTGCGATTTTTGAACCAAACTATTTAGCGGTGATAGAATTTTCTCGAATGACTTGTGTGTTAACACTTTATGATAGTAGGTGGCGCCAAAGACCAATTAATTAATCATCTATTTTCACAAATTAACCGTTCCCAAGTATCTTATTCACTAACAATGTGAACCAAGTACCCCCGAAGATCAAGAACATCAACATCTAGACGTGTTTTCGACATGTTTTTCGGGGTGGCTAACTAAAATTAGCTAGCAGTCCTTTCTCAATCAAACGAGCCACTGCTGACATGTATTTTCGACAAGTTCCAGTTGGTTCTCTCTCACTGGCAAACATCTTTAATAGACCTGAACTGTCTTGTTTTGAAAATGTCTTCACTTTCTACATTTCTACCACCGACAATAAGATACTTGCGTCGCCTGCTACATCCGCATCATTTGCATGCTTGGCGTATTGAGCTTTGAATAATCCCAAACGATTATGCAAAACTCACATGGGAATGCTGATAAACACATTACAGGAACAGGTTTCTTTTGTTTCAGGGTCAGTCGCGTTCCCCTAAATAGATGTACCCATAGATGCGGATAACTATATTATATACCTTTTTTGCATCAACACACTTTTGTTCTCCTTAATGGGGACATATGTGAATTAGGCATATGGCTCAGAACTGTAAATCAGATGTGTGGTTAGCTGAAAACAACCAGGGCTGGTTTAAAAGATGAGAAAGACCTCCCCTTCACATATGGAGAGAGGATCTAACGCAGAGTGCGAGAAAGAAACGCTTCTCTCGTCATCTCATTTCAGGAGCGGATACATGGAAAATTTTCAATTATTTGTGGAAAGTGCTGGCCTGAGACTCACTTCCTTTCACATTTGAATAAGAAAATATCAGGTTACGACACTTGCCGAAAGAACATATTTTATGGATCCGGGATCCACGATCAAAAGTGCGACTGACGCTGTAAATAAATATTGAAAAATATTTACAAGAATGTTCCAACTGTAATTTAATTTTTCAAAATTTATCGGTATGCTAGGTTTAATTATCCTGAAGGTTGTGTAGAGTCAATTAATCAGATTTTTTTTTAAACATGCTTTAATTTCCATTATTTTTCAGCAGCTTTTATTTTTGAATTCACTGACTGGAAATAACGCGCAATCGGGTTGTTTTCCGGGTTTTCCGTTTACAGTAACCCATTGAGTTGTTAGGCTTCTTTTAACACAGTTTGGATTTTTTTTTTGACGCGGCTTAAATCCATAAATAAATCCTCAACATAAACCACTGGTTGGTTTTTTAAGTTTCTCCTTTTGTGGGTGACCCGCAAAACCCCAAAATTGGACTGTTATTTATTTGAAACGAGTTTTTGGTCAATTTTGCTGGTGGTTATTTTACCAATAGTTCTGTAGTATTTACAACATTAGAGGCTGGTAGCCGATTTGAACATAAAATTGTATTAAAGTGAGAATGATGGTTTATTATCGAACAGCGGAAAAGCTAATATTCTGGAACTGCTTTAAATGGCGACGATGGCTTCAAGATGACATCTATCATTCTGTTACGTAAACCTCTGCTGCGCAAACACACACCTTTGCTCAGACACACAAAAGTACATATGGAAACTGCTGTGACACAAGCTCCCAAATGATCGCGAGCGCATATGCGACAGATGACGTTGGTTTAACCTGTGCACTGACCTAATATACACGTTGCATTTGCACACACACACACCAATTTATTCAAAAGAGACAAGCATAAGAACGACCGCTCTAGCTAATATGGGCATGATGCTACACTTCCTATTTTTTATTAACAAAAGCGCACAGTGGAACGTGCTTTTTCTTTCATTAGGGTTTATGACTGAGAGTTCCCTATGCAAACAGTTTTAAATTTGTCAGATTTTTTAAAAAAATGTTGAATGCTGATAGTGAAAATACCAACGGATATTGTATGGATATTTGACCTGGCCCATAATCGGTCTATCTCTATTTATTACACATTTGTTTGGGATCTAAGTACAGTGGACCCCCGGTTTACGACATCTTTGGCTTGTGTTTTTTTTCATCTTACGATATCGACCGCGGTAGTAAGTAGCGCTCACTACACTATTTGGATACCAATGTTTAATATGTATATACAATTTTAATGTTTTTACCTGGGGATTTACACGCATTTGCTAGTGAACATTTTGGTTTGGATTTCCCGCCATACTTACTCGTAAAGCGGGGGCCCACTGTACATTGGTTTCGTGTTTAGGCCGGAGTGCCTTTAATCTTCAAAACAATTCTATGCCCGTGGTTTCCAAGTGTCATTAGGCACTAATCAGGTGTTCCAGAGCCAAGATCATTAACCTGTCATTCAATAAAAAGTCCAATTGAATCTGAATCTCAGTCCCATCAGAGGCAATCAAAAAAATTCTGATTAATTCATTGCGATTTAGAGCAATTACTCCATAAACCGTTGAGGGAACGACTGTTAGAATGTTTTATTCCGGCGGAGTAGTGTCGCCTGTCAGTCAGCGTGAGTGCCCGCCGCGAGCTACACCATTCAAGTGCTCGGCGGCAGAGAACGCTTTATTTCTCCCACACCTCACGCCGTCTGGTTTTCTCTGTCACTTTATCGCTGCAAGGGCATGCTTCCCATCAACTCTTGCTTTTTAAAAGCCAACGTGTTACTGGCGTTGCAGAAAACTAACAGGAAAGTTTTCTTTTAGCGCCTCAAAATCTTCGTTGCTTCATGCAAGTACATACTGAACAATTTCACATGGTCTTGCTTCTTTGCGTTTTGTTTTTTGGTTCCGCAAAGCTGTCCATGTTTTTTTTAAACAAAAGGAAAATAAAACCACATCCTTTCATGGCCACATCATTAACACCCGGCTGTAAATGTGCCCGAGGATTGAATGGGTCATGGTTCACGAGATGTCTTCCACACTACACAAAACACTGCAGGTATAATGGAGACAAATGGATACCTTCTTAATGTTCTTTACTTTTTTTGACTATTTATGTATTCGAAGCATTTTAACACCTCATTTACTCAGTCACGCCATGATTAATGGAGCACAGTTTTGATTTGTAGATAAGGGAACCAGATGACAAGGTTTGACCAGGTTTTAAGCCTTGTGACCAGTCGCCACGGTTTTCACAAGCTCCGTTGTTTTGTTGCACTTTTTAACAGGTCCCATCTCGGGTTCTAGAACTAGAAATACTTTCGGCTTCCCCGTGTCAGAGTCATGGGAAATATATTAAGCCTGAACAGGATCTGAGAGTTTCTGGCGGCACGTTTCCCATGTGGGACTGCGAGGTATGTTGTGCTAATTGATTTTATGCAGAAAAAAAATGCATTCAGATAGGGTTGAATCAAGTACAAATCCATCCAAATAAGAGCTCAAGGTTTTTTTTTCTTGCCCCGGACACCTGTTTATGAATGTTCACATAATTCAAACATACCACAGCAACAATTATTAGTTGGATGACGGTAAAACACACATAGGTTGGCTATTCATAAGCAAGTGGATATGTGATTTTTGGTATTTTGTGTTTATAGTTCTTTTCACCCAGAAAAGAATTGTTTTGATCTGAATTCAATTAAAATTTTCTAAAGGACATCCGACTACCAAAAATTGCACAAATATTTGCAATGTTATAGTTATGTGGGTAATCACAGAATTGTACTCACTCCGTGAGTACATTGCGGGGGGTGCGTGGCAACATTTTAAAATGTATTTGACTGATCAAAATCAAAACAGCTGCATGTTAGCTCAACTTCGGGGCAGGCGAATCACATTTTACGACACGGACACAATTGTGCATTCACTTGTTAAGCGTTGTTGAACTGTTAACCGAGATGCATTTAGCGTTAGCTAAATTGGACAATAAAACAACCACCGGCCGGCAGATTGATTCGCGATTAAACCGGTTCTAAATTGTTGGCGCTGAGAATGTTCCTAGCATTGGCAAAAGCCCCATTCCGACCCAAGTTGAAAGGCAAAGGTGGTAGAGTGAAAGAGAAGCAGATGGAACAATGGCATTGTAGCAAGGTGGGGGAGGAGAATGATTTTGCCGCTTTGTTGACTGATCTGATACAATCCTCGCTGCAGCAATTGAATTTCCATCCAAGCCTTTGCTTAAGAGGATTTGGACGGAGGGGGGGGGGGCTACGGTTAGGAGGGGGGCCAACCCATGATGGAATTGATGAAAAAGACACATATATAAACAAAAAAAAAAGAGGAAGAGAAGGATTTGGGGATTCAAAACAAAGAATGGCGAAGCAAAGTTGGAAAAGAAATGTTTGGGTCCTCCGCGTAATGCGCCGGCTAGTTTAAGAGTGGAAGGATTTGAGCGGAGTCACACGAATAAAAAAAAAAGAATGAGAAAGGGCAACTAGAGTCATTAAAGAAGCACAGGAAGTGCGACATGACGGGAGAGGTGCGACAGGTGCTGCTCTCTGATCCCATTATCCGAGGCTAATCCCACCCAGCGGTCGGCACGTTTAGAAGTTTGTTGGCAAATGTGCTGGCATGTGTGTGTTTACACACCGAATCAAGCGTCAGGGCAGTCAGTCAACCGCGACGGGATTTTGTCATAACTGGGCCGGCAAATGATTTTCTTTGAATTGTTTGAAGAACAAATTATTTCCATCTTTTTGATGAAAGCTAAATTGCGTTTTAAAAAGTCAGAACATTCATATCAGTGGTTTGTTTTTTGTCGATTGGTTGCCGTTTTGAGAGCTGTAATCAATGAATCGGCAACGAATCGATTAGCAAATTAATCCAAGAGAGATTTTGGGAATTGATTAATCGTTTTGAGACCCAGTTTAAAAAGGGCCAAATCCTCAGATTTCAGCTTCATAGCAGCAAACAGGCATTGTAGATCTGCAGCGGATTATTTTAATCAATTTAGTCAATTATTTGGTTCGTTCATCGGTGAATCGGAAGTGAGATTTGTTTTCAATCAGACAGGCTAGAAAATGCACATTTTTTGTCTACGATTCGGTGACTGTTTTGATTCATAACGTCAGAAAATTGGCAAAAATAATGTTTTCTAAAACTAAAACAAGTGTTTTTATTCTATAATTTTCCCGGTTAATACATTTTTTTTAATCTATTCTAACCAGTAATCCACAAAATAATCGACAAATTAATCAACTATTTAAAAACTCCAAAGTTTTATTGTCATATGCATAGTAATACCACACCATGAAATTCTTATTCTATTCACTTCCCCGGGCAGACTACGTTCCATAATCGAGCCAATAATAAGGTAGGCAATAAAACAAAAAAATATATAATAGAGCAATAAGGGCAGTAATAATAAATCAAAATGAGCAACATTTCCATACTCCATTAATGGTACAATCCAAAAATATCGGGAATGTTTTTTTTTTTTTAATATTCATCTTCTTGTGATGCACTTTTCTTGGGCGTAAAACAACTCTTGCTCTTTTCCAGATCCCGTTCACTCACCACAGAATTATCCCAGCTTCAGATCAGATAAAAACAGGCCAAGTAAAGTCAATGTTCTGTGTCATGTGCATGTTTACATGCACGTATGAAGATCAAAAGCCATGTAATATGTAGCATATGACTTACATATCACAGTCATACATGAGCTCATACGCAACGCTGTGAGGAGGCGTCATCGCGCCGCTCTAATCCAGTCTGGGCCGCAAATGCCTGATGAAAAATATGAAGGCTCTGGGGATGAAAAATATCTCTTCTAAAACACACTAATCCTCCTTTAATCAACTCCAAGACAAAGTGTTACATTTTCCTAGAGATGGCTGGTATCACTAAAAATTCCATTCCCCAGCAAAATATTGATATCATATTAAAATCCTTGGCATATAGTCGACTGTAAATTCCATGGAAAACCTGTAATTTGATGATTATAAAATAAAACGGGATTAAACACTGTCACAGTCTCATATAGTGACGGCAATAATTCTTTCCCACTAAAACAGTTTAAGGGCCAATCACGAAGTCGCGTCTTACACATAGCTTGAAACAAATTTTCCCATGTAAACAATCTGAATGCTCTTCACACAGACCTGAATGGAGCCAAAAAAAAAACATTTCTCACGGCAAAATTTTGTTCCCCAGAATGAACGAGGCATAACGTTGTCATTTTCCGAGGTTTTCACGTCTCGACTCGTTTAATTGCGGGCTGGGAGAATTTCCCATTAAGAAAAGCCAAACATTTCACACAAGTCTTTTGAAAACTTCTCACGTGGATTCGGGGCAGAGCTTAAAAAGAAAATTCCCCAAGCCAAACACGGTTTTAAACGCGTCGGCCAATCCTCTATTTTCTAGCTGGCCGCGTCGTCATTTCCAGTTCTTTCCCTGTGCTGTAACTCTGCAAGAATGTGTGGTTTCAAAAGATGGCCGCCTGGTTTTCTTAAAAGGTCCTGAAACAACACAATGTTCTCATAGATGGCTCCACCCAGGGCACAAGGTTTACTTTACCGCTTTTTTTTTTTTTTTTACTGACAGCTTATAGATGATGTGGCGTCAAGTAAGTGGAAAATAAAATCTGAGGAGAATTTAAATGACATCATTTACACAAGTCTAATGGGAAAGCTGGGGATAGAGCCACTATCAAAGCCCAGCAGGCAACAGATGTTTACAACAGCATTTGCACTTAACGTTGAGCAGAAGTTCGACTAAAAGCCTCGTGCGGTCACTAAATCGCACGTAGCTGAGTGCGACACCGCTGAATAGAGACGGAAACGTACGCAATCAGGTGCGCGCGGCACGCCGTAAACAGACGTTTCCAGATTGGTCTTCGCCAGATACTTTCAGGCGCTACGGTTTCAAGTCAAACAATTACAGAAAGCAGCTTGTAATTGTAGCGCGTCTGTATGACTTCATGGGATAGTTATGTCATGACAAACACATGGGATAAACAAACATGTCTGCCTCTGCCATTCTGACGGAAAAAAAATGTCCCTTTTGTTCCTTATGGAAGCCCACTCATGCCTATGGACAAATAAACCTTAAAGGGACAGCGTGTGAGATTTCCATTAAAGAGCTAAGACAGAGGAATAAATCAATGATATTTTTAAAGGCAGAATTTGCTGCTTAAAGGGACAGTGCGTAAGATTTAGAGCGTTTTTCATGAAAAAGGGGTCAATTAAATATATTTTTAAAGGAAAGAATTTGCTGCTTAAAGGGACAGTGCATAAGATTTAGAGCGTTTTTCATGAAAAAGGGGTCAATTAAATAAATTTTTAAAGGCAGAATTTGCTGCTTAAAGGGACAGTGCATAAGATTTAGAGCGTTTTTCATGAAAAAGGGGTCAATTAAATCATTGTGAATTTCAAAAACTTGCAAATGAATGTGTTCTTAAAAACCAACTGTATGTTTTAAAAATACTCATAGGTCTAGTTTTTGAGTAATTATATTACATGGCACTTCTCTGGAGGCGGCCATGTTTGTTATAGCTAAGGACAATGGTAAACGCAGCACCTGCGGCACCCCCTGCTGTCCGTAATAAAAAACGGCCTAAATCTTACACACGATCCCTTTATAGGTCTAGTTTTTGAGTAATTATATTACATGGCACTTCTCTGGAGGCGGCCATGTTTCTTATAGCTACGGACAATGGTAAACGCAGCACCTGCGGCACCCCCTGCTGTCCGTAATAAAAAAAAAAACGGCCTAAATCTTACACACGATCCCTTTATAGGTCTAGTTTTTGAGTAATTATATTACATGGCACTTCTCTGGAGGCGGCCATGTTTGTTATAGCTACGGACAATGGTAAACGCAGCACCTGCGGCACCCCCTGCTGTCCGTAATAAAAAAAAAAAAACGGCCTAAATCTTACACACTATCCCTTTAAGTTTTAAACAGTCATCGTCCCATTCATGACGATGAGCTTCTGTTTTTTATGCACCCAGTAATTCCCACCAGTAATTAAAAAATAAACAAAAAAAAACACCTTTGAGCGCAAGCCTCCAGCTCCTCCATCAACAAGCACCATTTCAAACAAAGTTAAATTAAGTCCAAGTAACGCTCAAATGAGGAGTAGTCATTTGGCGCTTCATGTTAACAGTCTTTTATAAATAATTCATTCATTTTGTCGACAAGGTTTTTCCAAACTTAAAAAAAAAAAAATCCACTTGCAAGCAGCAGGCTTCGGACAGTAAATAGAAAAATAAATAACTCCCTACTGACAAAAAAAAGAGAGTTTGGGGCATTTAAATAAAAAACTAATAATAAAAAATCCACTAGCTGTGTTAATAAATAAATAAATAAATAAATAAATAGAAAAATAAATAACTCCCTACTGACCAAAAAAAAGAGTTTGGGGCATTAAAAAAAACTAATAATAAAATATCCACTTGCTGTGTTAATAAATAAATAAATAAATAAATAACTCCCTACTGACAAAAAAAAGAGTTTGGGGCATTAAAAAAAACTAATAATAAAAATCCACTTGCTGTGTTAATAAATAAATAAATAAATAAATAAATAAATAAATAACTCCCTACTGACAAAAAAAAATGTTTGGGGCATTAAAAAAAACTAATAATAAAATATCCACTAGCTGTGTTAATTAATAAATAAATAAATAAATAAATAAATAAAATCACACTGTCTGCACCAAAATATGTTTTTAACTGCCTGGATTGGGCTTCCATATTTTCTTGACCTTTTAAAACAGCAGAGTACCCCTTGGCTAAGTTAGTCGGACATTAAGCGAATGAAATGAAATCATCACGTGACATCTACCACCCCGATCAAATTCAAATCCTTCAATCGCCGATCGATCCTCACCGTCGTCAAACACATACAATTTGCTCATTGAGTGTAAATGAGCTCTATTGTCCCCACGTCTGCACTTTGAAACGCATTATTTGCATTGAAAATTCCAACATGTTCCATGTGACGCGCTTTATCTGCTTTCTAAGCCGCTGATCTGAATAATACACCCAATCTCCCGCAATACCCCAGCGCTGCTGCGCCGGGTTATTACACTGAAAGGCTTTACAGACAAGCGCTTGAGAACACAGATGGCTGTTAACACACTGCATTAGGAAAGATTAACTTGCCTGGAAGGAATCGCTGCATTGTGACCCTATTAAAGTTCCGGGCGACCATCGACGGGGGGGATATTTAGGGTATGATCGGGCGATTGATTTTTCAATTCGACGGAAAAAAATTCAAATGAAGCGGGATCACAATTTGCCATTCCTCGCCATTGTCGGGACACCCCCGAGTGGCAAATAATTAGAAACTCAAAAGAGTATCTTAAGTCAAGAAATTTTCATTCTCGAAGCAAACAACAGGCGAAGAAAAACCGACGACTGAATCTCATGAGTTTGATGCAGAAAAGAGATGCGGAATTAAATCCAAATAATCCTGATTTGAACTGAAAATTTGGGTCATTTTTCGTTTATAGTTACCGTGCTCCTTTGGCTTGGAAAATGAAGAATTTTGGTTGGAAAATGAAGAATTTTGGTTGGAAAATGAAGATTTTTTGTCAATTGATTATGGACAACGGACTTGTGGGTTTGCTCCAAATATTTTTTTTTAATGCTTCACATAATCATTGTAAATAACCATTACGGCCATGGTTTCCTCTTAGAACTTGATGCATGTGAGGCATCTTCCGGTTTGTATCGCACACTTTTATTTTTCCTTCGCACTTCCGGTTTTATATATCTAAAATGTAGCTTGATTGTCTGTCGGCACGGAGCTTTGAGTTTTGAACGGTAGTTGTGTTTGAACGGTAGCCTGCAAGTTCTTCCGAAAAGGCAAAAGCTCTTAAGGCACAGGTGTGGAACTCCAGTCCTGGAGGGCCGGTATCCTACATGTTTTCAAATCTTTTCCCTCAAAAACACCTGATTCAAATGATTGGGATCATTTTAAAGCTCCTGCAGAGCCTGCTAATGAGCTAATCATTTGAATCAGGTGTGTTGGGGAAAGAAAACCGGAAAACGTGCAGGATGCCGGCCCTCCAGGACTGGAGTTCCACAACCAATGTCTTAAGGTGATGAAGGTGGAGGTGACGGTGATCCAGGTGCATGCAAAAAAGTGACAATGATGACAATGAATGCAATGTCGCTCATCAATAAAAGATCAAAATCACCGGTAAAGCGTCAACCTTGATCGGGGGGTCTGCTACAATCATTTTATTGGCCGGATTAAATCTCCCGATTAGGAAAAAAAAAATGTTCTCTGCTTGATGAAACGTCCTTCTTATGAAATCCTATGCGAGCTCACAGTTATTTCTAGAGTACCGATGTTCTCGTGCAAATCTTTCCAAATGAAATCCCCAATAAATATATTTTGCACATAAAAGCCTGAATTGACTCAACTTCCCTCGGTACAGGCGTCGCTTAATCAGTTTTGATGATAAAAGAAGCGCAAACATAGGAGCGAGCGCAGATGTAGCAAACGGCTCATTCGCCATGTTGCGCGGTGATCTCGGAATGGAAAAGTAGCGAGATGATGTCATCAAAAGACAGTCGTTTTTGGATCGTTGGATGGAACACTTTTGACGCTCCGATCGCTGACCGTTTGAAAAAACAAAGTTCCGCACGCAGCGGTTGATTTTCTTCAACATGGCAACAGCAGTCACATGGTAGGAAATATCTCATGAGACAAGCGTCAACTTTTTATGCGCTTAAATTTTGTGCGCTTTGACATCTCAGGGCAATGAGGTCATGGCCATGTGTTTCTTATTTTGATATAGTCGTGCCCTACTTTTAAATTCCAAGATCAGGTCAAGATCAGGATATAAAGAGACGAGATGTCCCAAGTTCACGTACTGTAACTCCAGGAGGTTCCTGCAAATAGTTTTCACACTTATGAGTACCATTGAAAAGAATGCATACTCTTTTTTTTTAAAGTTAACTTATTCAGTGCCATTACAGTTACTGCATTTCCCTTACATTTTTTTCCGCAAAATAAAAGGGACATTTTTTTGTTAGTGTATAAGACGCACTTTGGGAACAATGTCAAAATGATAGAAGAACAGAATAAATATAATATTTTATAAACTCTTCATATTTTCTAGTGTTTATATCCACCCGTTGTATATTTTTTGCGCATTAAGTGAAGCGTGTTTCAGAATTCCCACATTTTGAGTGGTCAGTGAACGCCTCGCCAATGTAACATTAGCTCGAAAGGATTGTTTTTCCTTTTCCTCGCGACGCGGTTTGAGCTCGTTTTAAGTTACCGTTTACAGGATGCGCCCATAATTTTGGCTATAATTTGGGAGGAAAAAAAGTGTCGCTTCTATTTTGGGAATTACGGTACTTATTTTATTCCATGTTGTGCGGCTGCCATCAATCCAAAGATAACTTAAGTAAAAGGATTTATTCGGACTAATATTATGTGTCTTTAAAGGACAAACCTAGATGCTAATGCTAACGTGAACGCAGAGTTGTGAACGCACCGATTGTACATCAAGTTATTGGTTTTCTTTTTCACCCTACCAAGTCAAACAATTTTCACACCTCACCCAGCAAAAAAAAGCAGTCGGGTCCTAACTCGGGAAGCCCTGAGCACCAAAGGCGAGACGGGCTTCACACTTAGCATCCCCTCACCCCACGCTAACTATTCTCCCTCCTCTGTCAAGAGGACCCAAACTGGGCCGGCTATAAAATCTGAATGCAAGGAGAATAAAAGCAGACGTCCTGACCCAGGGGATTTCCCCACATTTCTTTGTGTCACAACTCCTTCCACTAGCATGTAGCCGCAGAAATTCCCATTCGCTAAACGAAATCAATGGAGGAAAATTGGGATGAGGAATAAGAAGAGAATAAATATCCAAAAAGTTGATTTTTAATTGAACATTTCATTTGTTCTACTCTGCTACGTGCTTTCGGTTTCTGGTTGATCATTGCATTGTCTTTCCGCACCTTTCTATCACCTGCACCACTCAGTAAAAATAAGTGTTTAAAGAGGGCAGGTAAAAAAAATAATAATCTGGGATAATGTAGTTGTTCCACATTAACCAATCACAATTAAGCTCATGTTAACTTGCACACAACTGCCCTCATTTATGCGCCTCTGATTAACCCAAATTCAAGTCTTCTTGTAGGCTTTTCATGTCATTTTTCTAGTCGCATCTTAAGAACACGAGCCAAGTTCTGCAGGGAGCTTGCACATGATCTCATTCTTCAAATATACCAGACGGGAGAACGTAGAATATATCGAGGAACGCACCTTAGTCAAGGAGAGAAATAGGAACAGTTCCAAATCTCAACAAGCTTACTAAATAAAACAGCTAACATCGTTTGGGGTAATCAAATGTGTTTAAAATAGTGTCAGCTGATCATTTTTATTGCGCTTTAACTTTAAATTTGTGCGAACCTTTGTCCTTTACATCAAGAGCATTTCACATCAAACGTTTGAAAGAAGACGCCAGGGAGCTGAAATTTCACCTAGATGGTGACAAAGTGTCAAAATTCAAAATGGCACCACCGCTTGATTATCACACTAACAGGAGCGCGCCATCTCGTGGATAAATAGAACGATGTGGAAGAAAATCTCCGAAAATTGATCACCATTCTGCAGGGTTAAATGTTGAAGTTATTTGAGGGTGTGCACACTTGTGCAAATACATCTCAGTTGAGGAATTTCAAAAGTTTTGAAATCATTTCAATATGATCTTTCATAAAATCCTGCTCATTGTCAATATGGCTTGAAATACCATTTACAGCAAACCGCGTCACTGGAGGAACATAAAAAGAGGCCACACACAAAAGTACACATTGTCAACAGTCAAGACTATTTGTGAACTGTGAGTCATGTATGCGCAAGTCCTTACCAAAGCAAAAGCCTCTTTTCAACATGTCAACAAGGCGGAAGATGGGAGGGAAGAGTGTCGGAAAGCAACCCCCTGCCCAACATGCATACGTTCAGCAGATGTTCGTAAAGCCGATGCGCTCCCAAAACCGAAGGGGAGAAAAGAACGAGGTGGAAAAAAATGGTAGTATCGTAGCAAAAGTTTTCTTAAACAACGTTTTTTTTTCTTTAATTCAGATTGTGCATAGCAGCAAACTATTTTTCTTCTCAACAAATAGTTACAGTTTTTAACTGCTACAATAATTGTAAAAATCGTGATTATACATTTGCTATAGTAAATCAATGTAACTGCTCTCAATGAAGAAAAGCTTTGCTATATAATAGAGTATATAAGTAGTATAACAGTCAATGTCACTTTGCTTGTTATCTCCAAAATATCTCGCCAAATCATCACAACGTACACACACATAACAAGACACGTGTACAGGGTTTCAGCCATGTTGTTTTTAGGATGGGAACCTTTATGTAAATTAGGGACTTCTAAAATAAAAAAGAGAGGGTTCGGAAGGCGCTGTAGAATTGACCTTGTGCAGTCCTTCTCCGTTCTCCTCATGCATGAGAAAGCAAATCCTTCTTTGCGTATAGTCTCTCACAAATGTCCCAACAGGTGAACCTGACAAATATAAATTGTAGTTTGCTTCTATTTGAGTGACAAAGCAGGAGTTGGTGCTTTGACGTAAAAGTTAAGGGTGACTGAAACAGTTGTGGCTATTAGCTTCTCAGTATTCTAGCGGGCCGTTGCTCCCGCTTCTAGGGTCCATTAAAGATTGCGTAACACCTCCCGTGCTCGGGCCAAGTGAATGCACCCCCTGTAGGGTTGAACGCCAGTGAGAAGGTTTCTCCCTGCGGAGCGCCCACAGCCAAGGCATCCCATATGCGTCGGTGGCATATTTATCCGAAAAAAACGACAACAGCGCTACGAAACAATCGCCGGCGTGGAAAGGGGGAGGCGGCGTCCGCATCTTCAGTTTGATGACTTCTGAGTTAATGCAAAATAAAAGACCATCATTAAATATACAACAGCGAAGGCTGCAGTCGCAGTACAGCATCTGGCTTCTTTTTTTTTTTCTTGGTGACAGCATGTGCTTTCATTTCAAGCCTCCATCAGATCATTTATATAACAAACGTTTTCTAGCTGGTCATCTTGTGTTCTTGGGATAATACTCTTTTAAAATCACACCAGTTACAGTCAGGAAGGAGAAATGACATTTATTCACCAGAAAACAGGGAGAGGAAAAAAAAAGTGTGCGTAAACCCCTAATTTAGGCTATGAAAGATACTGCATGTGCTTTCCGACTGCGGAAAAGAGTCATCAACAAAAACACATTAAGAGCAGTCGAGAAAAACAAGCATTTAAATCTATATAGCTTTCCACTGAATCTAAGCAAAATTACATGTTATTTGTTCAAAGTGTCAGTAAATGATGTGCAAAGTTGTATTTTATAAATTGAGTGGAAGGTCAGCTTGCATGGCTCACTTCATTACCACCGAATCATCAGACACAAAACTATCATTCATTTCGGAAAATCAAACTTCAATACTTCTTCGGGGCTGATAAAATACCTGCATGCAAAAAAAAGACGCTTTTTATTCCTTTGAAATGTAGGTTCTGCGTGAACCCCGTTCACCCTTCCAAATTAGCGAGACGCTCCGCTTTTGCTTTGGATAATTTCAAGATTTAGTAGTTTATCACAGCGCTACGACCCTGTCTGCCCTTTGGAGAAAATTGCTGAGAAATTTACCTTGCCTCTGTCTTATTTCAAATCTGCTTGAAGCAGCACAATCACTCCATGTAATTTAAAGTCTCTTACCGGCACATTTTTTTTTCCATTCTCTCTTTCTTGAGATTATGTACAATATGATGAATAACAATTCATTCGCAGTATTTCACACAATATTGTTGATAGAACTCATCAGTATTAAGTCATTTATACAGCTGAATAAATGATCAAATTAGAATTGAAACCTCGGTTCAAGGCACAACATTTTTTTTCGACGATGGCAGCAACCGTCGTTAACGCTCGGCGTTTTTTTTTAATTGGCTGACCAGAAAGTGTGTTTATGCTAACAGTCACTTGAGGGCAACAGCGGGTCAAAGACGAGTAGCCTACAGTACGCACAGTCAATGCAACCGTGTAAAAACATACAACAAAGGCTCATTATGAGTCTGATGTGGCTAATTGGACCAGCGGTTCTGACACAGGACTAGGCAGAGGGCCAGGCGGGAAGTCACAACCCACGGGGAAACAACAGGAGGGGGGAAAGGCGGTAATGATAGGGGCCAACGCATGACGGTGCCAGAATCTGTCACTCCAAGCGCCAGGCTAATTTGCAAAGAGGTGCACACACGCACTTGGAAGAGAGATCAAAAGGGGTTCAAAACAATAGCATGGGGCTACAAAGCCTCACCTGGTAAAGTAGGAGAATGTGACGTTGAATCTTATCGCTAAAGGGATCATGTGTCATTTTTTGCGTGGGAGCTTCAGGGGCATTACGGTAAATGCAGCAATACACACTCCTACTTGGACTGTGGTCGTTATAACAGACATGGCGACCTTTGGAGGGGTGCCACCCCCCATGTAATATAATGTGATGATAACTAGACCTATGATTGTTTAAAACAGGGGTGTCAAACTCATTTTTATTGAGGGCCGCATTGCACTTACAGTTTCTGTCAGCGGGCCGGTATGACTTTGATCAAATAAATCTTAGCTGTGTTTGGCACACTGCTAACTAGTTTTGAAATCAGAGAGCGACGGAGGGCAAACAAATGCTTGTTTTTTTCCCGTAATAATTTTAAAAGCTCAAGTCAACTGACAAATGTGGTATTTTAACCAGAAACTTGAATTCGAATCAGCATTTCGCGGGCCGCATCAAATGATGTGGCGGGCCGGATCTGGCCCCCGGGCCTTGAGTTTGACACCTGCATGTTTTGGATATTTTTAATACATACTTTCACTTCAAAGATAATGAGATATATTGGGGTATTTCTTTTCACACTACCAGCACTGCCAGTTTTTTTTACTCCTTTTTTAACAGCATTGTGGTAATGCTGTTAAAAAAGGAGTCAAAATGCATTTGTCAAATATGTGGCGGGCTACCACAATGTGGATTGCGGGCTGCAAATGGCCCCAGGGCCGCGGTTTGGACACGCCGAGTTATTTTGAAGTATACAACCGCTTATAGCAAAATTTGAGGTATGGTCGTTTCCACATCTTGAAATCAAAGCCACTAAAACTTGTTCAAAGGGGCTTTTGGTGACAAAACAAAAAAAAAGGGTAAGAGCTGAATACAACTTGCAAATTTAGTATCATAATTAGCATTTCACGAGCCATATAAAATGATATGGCGGGCCGGATCTGGCCCCCCAGCCTTGAGTTTGATACTTAATATAGCTATCAACGACTATATCAATCAAATGTCAAAATCTCGCATCTTTTTCTGCAGAATGTGCGATCTAGTTCTTGCAAATAGATCTCGAGAATCGGTTGATTCGATTGTTTTCATCTGATTCCACTAAAATGCATAATCCAACTGTAAAATAGAGGCACAACGCTTGAAAATTGGATTTAATCATTTCCTCCCAGACTTCACATTCCCCATAGCACGTGAAGCCTTGATGTTTGCTTCTTTGAAATAAGGATTCAAGCAATTCACACTCGAGCTCTTTTGCAAGTTATTCCTCATTAGGAGAGCGAATGGAGGTCCATTTGTGAGGTTAAAAAAAAAAAAACTGGAGCGTGGGTCTTGAGTTGCCCTGGACTCAAGTTGCCTTCTCCCCAAAACACTTAACACGAGAGTTGCTCTTAACTTAACTTACCCTTTCCCCGGAGAGGTAGACTGCCAAGCCGAGGCTCAAAATGAAGCAAATGTTCCTCATTATTCCTTTTTTAAGGCGATCAAGCGAAAAGCCGTCTTCACCCCGTGCTCTCCACGTCTAGCTCCAAACTCCTGCCGCTTTTCCTGTGGGACTACGATCAGATACGTGTTGCGTCTTTTTTTTTCTTATTCCCCCCTAGTCCTTCTCAAAAACACTCGATTGATTGTTTCGTACACCTATTCTTGGGAAATTAGACAAATCATGCAAAAATAAAGCTGGGATTAATAACAAAGTCCTCCGCGCGGCGCCTGCTCGGTAAAATCCACACCACGCGAGGAGACACGTTGCTCTAGTTGCTCTCTCTCTCTCTTTCTCTCTCTCTCTCTTTCTCTCTCCCCCCTGTCTCTCGCTCTCTCTGTCCCGCGCCGCTTCAAAGCGCACTAAACTGAAATACTTGCTTGTGTTAAAGACTCAAGTGGCAAGGTTACGGCGCAATCTTTTTTTTTGTTTTGTTTGTTTTTTTAATTACACGTCGGTTTTCAAATGAATAGTTGTTGCCTGAATGATTGACGAGGGCACGTTTGATTGATTGCACAGTTGGAGAAAAGGCTGATGAAATGTTTGGAGTCTGGATATGAACAAATTCACTCATATGTATATTTTTGTCAATTATATATGTTGTTTATTTAGTGGGTCAGAGGTAAACAATTATTGTATGTGTAACGTTCAGTCGCATTGAGTTGAAACATTTGTGTGCAATGCTACCCCCTGCTGGTGAATGTAAACCCTACACCTAAAAGGAGGCATAATAAATAATGTCCCCTAGGAACAATAAACATTAAACATAACCGGCAAATACCTTTCTGTTGATAAAAATGAAGCACGATGTCATATAAAAATGAATAAAATTTACATTCACGGCCCAACAGAAATGCTTAAAACCAACTAGCCCAGCCAAATATTACAGTACCATTAACATGGTATTTTTGTTACATAACCTTTTGAGGCAATCATTGCAATCAGATTATTTCTAAAACTCCCACTGAGAATTACACCGAGTTTCTTGATTCTCTACAGGGTATTATGACATCTCAAGACTATCACGTCATTCTGGAACGAAATGTGCTGCACAGGGTCAGATAGTTTGGTCTCAGCTACATTTTATCCTACAACATCCTAAAGAGTCATAGCATAAGGTAAAAACACCCAAAAAAGAATAAGAGAAAAATATTGGCGTCCTCCTGTTATGTGATATTGCTATGAAGTTGCTATAGCCACGTATCGTTATTTTTATGTACCATATTTCTTCGAGTACGTCGAGTTTTTTTTTTTCATAATCATTTTCAACCCCTTTATTAGGGGGGTTGACTTATAATCGTATAACTCAAAACAAAACCATTTTTTCCCCATATCTGTTTGAATAACATTAATTTGAATGTGAAATAAGAAATATGCAATTCACAATTCTTAAAATAATGATATACTGTATATAAAATTCGATATAATGTGTATCCATTTTTGAGCGTTTGCACCGTTACGTTTATTTTTGTCAGATTCAGGCTTATTCAGTAAACACTGCACATTTGTTTTTCTTGGTGGTGATGAAATTAATTCAAAAAGTATCCATCTGACTTGGAGTAAAAAAAAAAAAACATTAAGAACAAAAAAAAAAACAAAGCGTGCCCATAAAAAGTGAAAATAAATGTACGTCTAGCCCTCCAGCATTCAAACATGCCCGAACTGCAAATATGAAAAAGTTATCAAAATTGAACAGTTGTTGTCCTCCTATTAAGGACTTGAGGACAAGTCAACAAAGAGAAAGTGACCATCAGAACATAGCGAGAGACATAGAAGGAACCAGGTTCAAGATTTGGCATGACCTCATTAAATTGAACTTCTTCACCCCCTGTGACCTTTGCGGGGAAAAAAGCAGTTAGCCAAACATGCTAACAGCCTACTGAAGAACATGCCAGTTACGATATTAATTTCAAAATAGAGCAAGCATCATTTTGGAAAGTAATTAAAAATCGCGGGACTCAACCCCCATCTCCAATGGAAAAGCTGCATTGTTGTAGCCATTTTCAAAAGGCTTAACACTACTCCTGGTGTCCCAGATTACGCAGCCAATTAGGATGAAGGCAAAGCTCCTTCTGCTATTAAACCCGCTCCAAAGAGTGGCGTGCGCATCTGCGTGCTTGCACGGGACCTTACATAAGTTGAACATTACCTGCCATTACTTATTAGTCGATGTACGTGCAAATTATATTTGTAGTTTTTAGAAGTCATTCTTTGATACACGGGGGCGGAGCTACACGGTGGACACGCCCACCGCTTTGGCTAAGATATAAACACATCAAAAAATGATATTAAGATATGAAACAAAAAAAGAAAGGTAGAAGGGTCATCAATAGATATGGAAGTTCAAAAGTTTAGTGTTCATAAAAAGGAGGAAGTATCACATACAGTCACTTAATGTAGCATCAGAAATAACACAACACTCAAAAAATCCGAAATTTCTGCAAGTCCCCCCTGATTGGAAAAAAAAACAAAACAATATGGCTATGCCCTTGTTATTAGGTGCAATGGCAGCAGGGATTGCACTCAAATTGAAATGGATCTATTTAATATTTCTCAATGTCAGCAAGGATACATGCTACATTAACCAAGGATGCTGGGATGAACATCTCTTTTAGCACATGCCATTAGTGGGATTGTCTGCTTAATCATCCCAATCGCTGTTGTTTTCCTCCTCTGTTTTGCCCAGCAATGTACTAGTATTGAACTGTTATGGAGACTTGCACAGAATTCCAATTCTCGGAAGGAAGGAAGGGGGGAAAAAAATTGAAAAACGGCCACCCCAATAAGAATGCACGAAAATAGTGGCAATAATACAAATCTTTTTTTAAATAAACAATATTTTAAGGGCAAATAAACCCCTGACATTTTCTTTGAAATAATATGCTGTCTGCAGCCCCACTAGTCTGAACACAGTTATGTGTTTATTGAATATGAATTAAAGGGACAGTGTGTAAGATTTAGACAGTTTTCATTACGGGCAGCAGGAGGTGCTGCAGGTGCTGCATTTACCATTGTCCGTAGCTATACAAACATGGCCGCCTCCGGAGAAATGCCCCCCATGTAAGATAATTTCTTGAAAACTACACCTATGATTATATTTAAAACAAACTGGAGATAATTAAAAACATTCATTTGCAAGCTTTTGAAATGTAAAATCATTTAATTTACTCTTTTATTTAATGAAAAAGGGTCTAAATCTTACACACTGTCCCTTTAAGCAGCAAATTCTGCCTTTTTTTTTAAAAAGTTGGGTAAAAACTAAAAGAAGACTCATGAGTTCTGTTCATTACATCGAGAAAATGGTCTTTTTTTCCATGTTTATGCAAACAGGGAATGATGTTTTCAAGTATTCAACCTTCGATGAACATTTTTAATTAAACTACCTCAATTTACTCAGCGACGCCGACATATTTATTTCTAATTCATCAACTCTGCCGCCGCACAACTGATTAAAGTTCCAGCTCGAAAGGAAAAGCTCACAGCTGTTTATAGTGTAATTTTCTCACTGTCTCCTCGACAGCTGGAAGTGGTGTTGAAGCGAATCCAAATCAGGTTTTCTATACCCATCGGGCTCGCGCTTCACGCCTCGCCTTTGATTTACCCCCGACGTGTGAACACGAACAAAGGCTTGGCCTCCGATGACTCACCATGCTAACAAGTGCGCGCCTGCTACAGAAATGCGACAAGTAACAAGAATCGCTGGCACGATTATAATGGCGGTTTTGGGTTCCACGTCTGAATTAAAAACTTTGATGTCTCCTGTTAGGGAGTGTCGCCAGCAGAGAGAAAACAAGATTGGTTTGGTTTGAAGTTGCAGAGCAAAAGTTGTTTTCTCTACTCTGTTTTATTGTTATTTCTACGTATTGTTTGGAAACTTTTGGTTGTCCACCATCCTTGAACCATTATCTTCTCTTTAAAGATGTATTAGAAGAGATGTTCGTCATGTACCGCCCAGCGAATATCCCGCAGGCCACATAGCAGAGGAAGCTGTAGCACTGACAAAGAGTGTAGCTAGAAGACCAACCCGGGTAAGTCGAGTTTTAAATTCGTCCAACTGAAAATACCCGCCTGCAAGCTCCGCCGTAACCGTACCGCCGTTTTCTTCATGGACATATCTTGCAATTGTAACGATGGGAAAACGAAGCCTCGTGAAGCACTTGTGATTTTTTTCAGTCCTCTAGATGGTATTCTTGCTTTAACAGGAAAGTGGAATGGAGACCAATGACATTTCCACTGGATCTTCAAACCGAAAATGCCATCTTGGGGAGAAAAAAAAATATGTCAAAAGTGGTTCATGAGGCTTCATTTAGCCATCACGGCAAGCAGATGCGCTACTTCCTCAATTTTCATGTTTCATGGAAGTTTTATCGCTCAAAAAGTAGGAATGAAGTTGAAGTGACTTGTGAAATATTAAAAAAAAAAAATCTTGAGGGAAATGCAACATCATGAGCAAGATAATACAATTAAACAATGATCAAAAATACACAAAAATGAAGTTTTATAAATGTATAAACAGAGTTTGATCTCGGCATATACATAATCAGTCTTTTTTAGCCACCGACTTAAAGTAGCGCGGCTCCGGCGGGGCCAGCATGGTTTTCTCGTGCGCTGCCGCCATCACGGGAGCTTGGATCACTTTCAGATTGGCGCCGTCACGCGTGTCCCTATCCGTGTCCACTATCAGCTTGGCGACATAAATCTGAAAAAAAAATGACCTTACATGTCACTTCTTATGTTCTGCTGCTAGCTTAATGCATTTTGGTGATACATATATATATATATATATATATATATATATATATATATATATATATATATACTTACATCTTCGTGCCGCTGCGCCTCGTCCTCTTGAGTTGTTCCAGGCCTGATGGACGCCATGTGCTTCTCCCTCTTTTCTTTGATTTCCTATAAGACAGAAGAATAGAACTTTCTCGAGGAGAACCTTGTTGAGCGGGACGAAGAAAACTTTTCGATCAAAATCAAACCTTGAGGACGTCATAGTTGGACGTCTTGGAGACAAAGTTGCTCCACGACTTGGCTGTGAGCTGATGTTGCTTCCAGTGAAACTTCATCTGCAAGGAAATGGAAGGTTCTAAGCAAGGTAAAGCAAATCACTTTTGTTTTAAAGATGTGATAAGACGCCAAAAGTTCCAACCTCTTCGTACATGAGTTCTTCATCTTTGGCGATCTCCTCTACAAATTCTTGCAAGATTTCTTCCTGCTCCGCGATCACCTCCTCAGCTGCGCGAATCGACATCTGCTCGGCTATGCGCAACGTCTCCTGGTCCGGCGTGACGGGCCGGATGTCCTCCAGGATCAGCTCGCGCTTGATTTCTTCCCACACCTCGCTCATCTGCGCCATGTCATCACATCCGCGTATTGCGGTAAGAAGGAACAGAATTAGTCGATCCACTTCTGCGGAAATGAGGAGCATTCCTAGTTAAAACAGTTCTGGCTGAAAGAGAGCAGAAGATCCCCGACCGCTTGGATGCAGGCGGATTTCTTTATCTAAGTTTGGAAGACATACTGTATGTACCCTGCTTGAGAAACAAATAAAAGCCAAGAGACAGAGATATGTTATTGGGAAAATGCTAGGAATAAAAGCAATGACTTTTTTTTGACTCAGGCTGTGTTCTTGGTCTCCAGTCTCTCTTATTGATAACCACACAAGATTGCTGCTTTACACCAAAACGGCCAACTTCCTGTTCAGTTTCAAGTATGGGAGCTTAGAAATTTTTGACCATCCTGTTTTGAGAAACAAGCCCACTGAAGTTTGTGTCAGTATCAATGAAACTGGTGTCCTGGGCCGAATTTTTTCATCATTTCTGATAGCTCTACTGAGTGAGGTTTAGGGTATTGCGTTTGTAACTGCTATCATTTTAAAAAATGTCACCAGGTCTTTGGTTGTGCCAAAGATGGTTGGTTTTCAAGCATGTTAAGGCCTCCAATAAAAGTGAATAATTTCTAAATGACTGAAACTGGTGTCCTGGTTTCACTTTTTTCATCATTTCAGATTGCTCATACTGAGTTTTAGGGTATTGAGTTTGGAACTGCTATGAATGCATTAATAAGTAATGCCAGGTAATATTCTTCTATAAATATATAAAAAAAAAAAATCATAATTCTCCAGGTCTTTGTTTTTGCCAAAGATTTAATTATTTTCAGGCATGTTGAGGCCCCAAAAAAAGTGAATCATTTCTGTGAAGATGTGGTTCCAAAAGGGAATACTGATCATTTTTTGTCAGATGTTTTGTTCTTACCTTGAAATCAAGGTACTTTTTGACGATACTCAAGGTCACTCTGTCTTTTACAGACAATCCCGGAAGCTCCTCGAAACCTGGACGGAATCAGGGATTATTTCAGTTATGTGAACAACAAAAATTGCGGGTGCACTGGAGCCTATCACAGCTTGATCGTTTGACCCGTTTGCATCCAGTTTACCGGTTTTGCAGAAGATCAGGTAAATCTTGGCGAGAAGATTCTCTTGCATCTCCAGTATGGCGGGGCTCGCCGCGTTCACGGTGGACATCAGCTCTTCGTCGTCCACCTTCCGATGAGCCAGGACGGGCTGCTTGGGATCTTTGTGTAGGTGAGCCATATTTGTCAAATTTCGGGTTCGTTCTTTGGGAACCGCTGACCAAAACGAACCTGTGATCCCGCCGAATAGGGTCCGGATGGCTCCAAGCTCTTCTTCCTCCTGACGCCACAGTTGCAGCAGGAGACTCGGAGCCGTCCGGCCAGCGCCGTCGCTCCAGCTAAGGATGTGAGGAATTGTGTTGAGATTGTCGCACAGCTCCAACAGGGCGGCCAGAATTATGCCGTGAACGCATTTTGGACTCGACTGAAAGAAAAATTTGACACGTCAAAAATGATCCGGGTGTTTTCAAACCCAAAAAGTTGATTAGCCCGTGCAATAAAGCCAAAAAATCTCCCTGGATCTTGTTAGGGTTTGGGTCACTTACATTGAGTAGGTCCAGTAAAACCAGAATCCCATCTTGGGTCAGGAAATAATCCTCTATCGTGTAGCAACCGACAATGCAGGTTCTATCAAATAAACAAAAATTAAATATTTACATTTAATTCATTCAGTCCACCTTCGCCCTTAAAGGGACAGTACACTTATTTAGCTAGTTTCAGCAGTAAATATAAAAAATTCCAAAATATATATATTTTTAAAAAAGTAAAGTAAAAAAAATATATTAAAATTAAAAAATATAAAATATATTTTTTTAAGTAAAAAAAAAAAAACGTTTTGGAGATTTAATTAATTAAAAACTACTATTACTATAACTACTATTTTCCACTTTCTGTCAACTGTAAACATCATGTGCTGTCTGCTCAGATAGCAACCAATCACGATTCACCTGTTTTCTGAGATCGGTCATGTGACGGTCGCCATTTTCCCTTAACCCAAACTCCCTCACCGCTAATGCTACCCTTACTAACCCGAATACCAATGGTACAAAGAACATTTATTCAAGTGTGAGCTCTAGTCACAGTTAGTGAAACCCGTTATCTTTAGCGTAACTCACCGCACGCACACCAAAGTTGAGAGGAGGAGCTTGTTATGTCCTAGCCCGCTATAGAACATGCCGGCGCCTCTCCTCAGAAAGTGGATGGTCATCTCCACGCCCTCAGCTCCGAATAACTCCTGCCGTATGAACGCCAGGTGTGTCAGAAATAACTTTTCAAATTTTTCCAAGCGTCCACTGGGCCCCGGTTACCTTTTTGTGCATATCACCCTCACAAAGAGCCGAGAGGATGATCTGTATGTCTGACTTCATCTCCACGGCGATGGCATCCTCGTCGCTGTAGCTTGCCTCCATCTGCATTAGAAGCCCTAAGGAGTGGATGCGTGGGATTAGAATAGCTCGGTTAAAAAAAAATGAGGTATTTTTCTTTTTTACCTCAGGTATTCATTTATTCAGCGAACACTGTGACAGGAAGAAGCTAATTGTGAATAGTATTCATGTCAACAAGCCACCAACTTCAAAATAAACCTTACCTGCCCAGATAACATTTGGTACACTTTTAATTTGAAGTACATCCCGCAGTTTATTGCAGCGTAACGGCTCACTTGACTCAACACTGATGCTAACAGCACAATATGGCTTAAAATCAAGTTCAGTTGCTAATTATGCGAATGAGGGTTGCTTAAAAAAAGAGTTAATTACACTGACGACAGGGGTTCTAATGTTAGCAGTTAGCAATGGCAAGCAACACAACATGCTAGCTGTGTTAGCCGCTAGCAGCACTCAACCGCCCAAGCCATCATTTTACTTTTCAAAAACAGATTGAGAGAAATGACTTAACTGACTGTTACTGTTTCTAACGATCACTTCTGAACAAATAAGACTCACTCGAATGTGCTGTTTTAGCTCGCAAAAAATGCTTCCGTGTTTTGGAGAGAACCTTCAGTAGGTAATTCGAACACCCAAATATTCGATAGCTGCAGTCCTACATTACACGATTCAATGGACCAAAGAAACACAGATTGTAAAAGCCATTGGCTAATTTCTAATCCACTAACTCTCACGTATCCTAACTCCACTAACTCCAAGTATTACCTCACCTACCGCTAACTCCTAACCCTTTCCCAAAGTCACTAACCCTAAGCACCGTCACCGACCTAGAAGCAGATGGATGGTCCCCTGGTCGCACAAGTCCTGGTTGATGGTGTTGTTTTCCAGCGAGGTGATAGATCTCATCAGTCTGATGCAGTAGCGCAGGTGAGCCTTTTTGCTACCTCGGCCTCCGGTGGCGTGGAAGCTGTGACCTTGTCCAAAGTAGCCATCTGGAATAAAAAAAGCAAGTCAGGACGATTCTCTATAATCGATCTGTGGCTGATCCCTGACCAAAGTCATGTGACTTACCATATTCTCCGCACTATAAAACGCACATTAAAGCCTTCAATGTTCTCAAAAGTTCACACCTTATAATCCGGTGCACCTTCTACAGCGCCCCTTAAAGAGGATTAAAAAATAAACTAACTACATGGCCATGTAAATTCTTAATTTCTGATTGAAAAGTTTGACTGACTGTTTTGTTGACATTCCCTTCAGCACAGCTCCATCTAGTGGATGCATAAGGCAACCAGAGCCACTGCTGTAGCTTCTATTCTATGTGCCTTGTAATGCGATGCACCTTATATATGAAAACCCTTTAAAAATAGGCCATTATAATGCATTATAATCCGGCGTGCCTTACAGTGCGGAAAATGTGTTAAGTCCACCACCTCTGCTTTACTAACCTTCAACTTTGCGTCTCACCTTGCTTGGCGCACCAGTCCAGCAGTTGAAGCAAAGCCACGTTTCCGTAGCAGGCCATGTAGTCATCCAGAAGCAACGGGGCCACGGTGGCGAGGACTGCCAGAGCCTGCAGTTGGAGCTCCTCCACCTGGACGGGCGACCATTCCCGAGACCCCGACTTCACCTCGGATTGGTCGCCGGGCGGCTTGGCCAGGGTGAGCAGAGCCAGTATCACTTGTTCCTCCCTGAAGATCTACACCCCAGATAGGACAAGCTGGATATCGTGTCAATTCTATCATTGTGTGCTGAGGTTTGCAGAAGCAGGCGCGGTCACCGGAATGGACGCGACATCTCTGGACATCACGACCAGCAGATTTAACAGTAGCTTCTTCATTTGCAGGTCCTCCATGTTGTACGTCAGCTTCGGTTTTGCCACTAAACTGTTGTCATTCTCCACTGGGATTGAAACACGGGAGAAAACATTGGTCAAATCCTAAACAATTTATAGGGAAAGGACAAGAATTTGTCTTACGCTCTGGAAACGTGCTGAGCACAACAAGCTGCTTGGCGAACAAGCTTTCCTAAAAACAAACAAAAATGATAAATATGGTTTGTGGTTCTCAAATGAGGTTGATAATGGAAAAATATACAAGTTTTTTCATTTAATCCATGTAGTCAATTACGTGAATTTTCTCAGAATGTGGTAAAAGATACGTTGGAATGTTGCCAATATGAGGGACTGCAAGTGTTTTTTTTAATTTTTTAATTGCTCTTAGTAGCGCATGCATATTTTTGGATGTTTTGGCTCAGATTGTGTTTTTTTCTTCCAGTCTCTCTTATTGATAATTGATTTTAAAAGGGTTTCTGCAGCAAAAGTCGATTAAATTGTAAGGGTGAATAGTATTAAGAGCAAATAAACTGGAGCCATCAGTTACAAACCCCTGACCTTGCTAAGCACGACCCGACTAAACATAACTCCACCAACCCTAACCAAGAAAACGACTGCCCGAGAAGATAACACTCACAATGAGCAGACCGCAGGAAGTCTCGGCAAAGAGGGTGGTGAGCACCAGCAGATCGTTGCGGAGCTGGAGGTCGACATGTCGGTAAGTGTTCAGGAGTGCGTAGGTAAAGGCTTCTTTCAGAGATCTACAGGATAGAAAGCAGGATATGAAACGTATAGAAATATCCTGGGGCATAAAATTGGAGCATACATGGCGCATTCCACGCTATTGAGCTGGGCGGCCACGGCAGGTTTATTGCTACTCTCCAGAAGGTTCCAGAGGATTTCCGAGGAGTGGAACAGGACCATTCCAGATGGGTCTGGATCGTTCATGTGCAGACAGATGCTCTCGGCCCCTTGCACACTCAGCATTAAACTGCAGTTCAAATCTAGGGATGGATGTGGGATAGGATTGCATTTACAGCGGTTATAAAAAGTCCACACACCCCTATTACAGCACCTAGTTTTGTCCTACTTCGCCCCCCCGCCCAAATGGATCTTTGACGGCTATATCCGTCAACGGCAGTCAATGACTTGATGGAAATTCCCCAACGGCAATTACCAGATATGCTGGAGAGCATCTGAAGAGTTTGCAGGAGCAGCAGCTTGATGGCGGGCTGATTCTCCAGCGCCGCTACCGACAGGAAGAGCGTCTTGGCCAAATCGCTACGCTCCAGAAGCTGAAGCCGATAGCCCGGCGCCGTCGGTTGAGGGCCTGCGATCGCAAAATTAGGTACACCACCCAATATCCACTACACAAATACTATTTGTTGATGTTTAAACTTGAGGGCCTGCACCTGTACTGTCGAGCGCCGGCTTGATGGGAGTCGAGCAGCTGAAGTAAGACTTGACCAACTCCACCACCTGACGCCTCACGTTGCTGTCCGACACCCTCATCAGGTAGCCTGCATGTGCAAACACACACACACAAAAAGCAAGCAAACATGAGAGCTGATTTTGAAATAACCACTTCATTAGGTACACTTAAGAATTGATTACAGGTGCAAAAAACAATATGTCCAGCAAATCATTTGTTGCAAAATGGAAGAAAAAAATCTATAGATAAGTGTTAGCAAAATATTTTATTCATTTAATAATAAAAATACTGTTAAATAACATATTTAGATTTTTAATAATCATCTTAAAATGAAAAATAATCATTGCGGTAATATAAATAATAAGGTTAGGATTTAATAATGGGATTTAATTTAATAATAATAAGAGTATACCCATGCGAGAGAGAAACTGCTTGACATCCTCAGCATAGTTGACCTCATCTGACATTTTCTCCTTCAGAAAAGGAAGCCTGAGAAGAAAGAAAAACAAGATGTTGTCATATTCAACTGTCAAAACTTCATTTAAAAACAATAGGAAGGCTTCCTACCTGCTAATTGTCAGAGCCTTGCACAGAATGCTGCAATATTCCGGATGCACGTTAGCCTTTTCGCCACAGACGTTGATGATCCTGGAGATGCTTGCCAGCTCCTTCAGCAGCTTAGCGGCGTCAAGGAAATCACTTTTCAAAAATATAGACGGTCATGTCTGGCTTTAGGTAAAAGCCCGGGGACATTCATACACTCGAGGCACACTCAGAAGGATACAAATCCATCTTGTTTCCTCTTGAACAGCTTCTTCAGCACAAAAATGTGCCTCTCCTTCATATGGGTCTAAAAGAAATACAGCAAAATGATTTTCAAACAAAAATGACAAATGACCAGACGGTGTAATAAACCCCTCCAGTCGATTTCTCTTGACGCCACTGCAAACTTACTGTCAGTGGGTCTTCAAGCAGAGAAATCACCTTGCTAAAGTCGAGATGTCTCGGACAGACCTGAGAAGAACATAAAAAGACAACATTTGAAATAAATTTGATATTTTGAAATTGGTTTTGAAATGTATAACATCATATGACACAAAGTGCAATTGTACGTTGCATACTATAGTACCTGCTGGACTTGGTCTAGTACTCTTGCCCGCACAACAGGTACCTCCACATTTCTTTGGTGCACAACCTTACATGAATCCATTTTTGATTAAAAGCACAAAAAATATCTTCTCATTCGCAGCGTTCGACTCCTACCATTGTTTATACAAGTCAACGATTCCGTCAAAACAATGCCGACATTTTGGCAAAACACGTTCAAATGTGCAAAAAGAGAACGAAACAATGGATTTATATATATCTATCTCAGCATTATACAAACATAACCTCGATGGAGAACTTAAATATATTCCTATTATCACGTAAAAATCACGTCGCTGTCAAAACGCCGCAAGAGGAAGATGGTGCATTCTCGAAACTGTAAAAATCGGAAACCGCTGTCACGATCAAAAATCAAGGGGAAAGGATAACCCATACGTAAAATATTGATGGATTTAATTACATTTATCACTGTTTTATACATGTTATTAATACATCAATTGTGTTTTACATTGAGTTTACGCGTAGTTAACTACTTTATAGCTTTATAGTGTTTAAAGCGAATATATTTTATTTTGCTACCGTTATGTTGCATATTGAAACTCGCCAAAGCATTCTATGGTTTCATGCTAATATTTTAGTGACGTTTCACGAGCTTTGTCTCTTCGACAAACGTGAAACTGACGTCTTTGCGGCATTGATTTTCAAATTTACAAATTTAAAAAGGCACCATGCTAGAAGTTTGACTTGTCGTTGCCATGGGGACAGACTATAGCTACGGCAAGCGAGAGGAATTAAAAGACATTTCGGTGGAATACGCCCATTTCCTTTCCGCCCCGGTAGTGGTTTTCCAGCAACAACAAACGACTTGTTTATTCACCCGCACATCAACAAAAGGGGGACGAGCGAAAACATTCAAAGGGTTACAAAAGGACTCTGAATGAACTAGACCTAAATCCTGAAGGACTACAATTCTAACAAGATGCTGTCGGACGCAGGTCAGTGACGCGTGGGAACAACCACTGCTGTTAGCCACATGCTAAACGTGGCATGCTAACACAATATGGCCGATTTAGCATCACAGATCTCGTTATTGTGTGTTTTCGTCGGTTATAAGATGACAAACTCCCTTGTATGTTTCACTCGCCCGGTTTTATGTTAACTCGACCCTCTGCGTTGATTGCTAGCACCGTGACAAAAGGCCGGAGTGGATCACTTCTTTGTCCCACGATGTTGACATGTCACTGACATCCGTGCCCGGTGTTCATCAGATTACCCAGGGAACGGCTCCAGTGCCCGGCGAGCCAAAAGGAGGAGCTCCGGGGAGTCTCCGGGCGACGGGCAGTCTCTGCGGTCCTCCGGGAGGCAGACCAACGTCCGGGTTAAGCGGGCCAACAACCCTCCACCTGGACAGGTACAGCCATACACACAAAGCCCTTTAAAATCCCTTAAAGGTGGGGGAGAAGCGGCAGTAAAACAGGCCAGAATTCAAATATCAAAGGACAATTGGATTTGCTACCTTTCCCTTCTTTTACTTGCATTGTGGTCTAAGCCATGCAAATGTGTTACTTAGGGATTTGTTAACTGATGTTTCATGGAGCTTCATTGTTGGATTTGGAACATTTCTAGAGATAGCAAAATGCAATTTGTGTTCTTTCAGAGCAAAAGGAAAGCAACGGACACAGAAGAGGAAGATGACCAGTCAGAGAAGAAATACAGGAAATGTGAGAAGGCCGGGTGCTCAGCCACGTATCCCGTTTGTTTTGCAAGCGCTTCTGAACGGTGGGGAAAAAAAATCACTTTTTATGTTGTCTATGAATATTATGCATTTTCATTCATAATTTAAAGGGGAAGTCAATATGAAAATCCACTCGTTTTCAACTATCTCGGGGCAGCCATTTCACCACCTAACATCAAATATGCTCACGGCTCAGGTAATGCCCATGATTGATAATTATCTGGACAGCTGTGACGTGATTTTCAATCTCCAGCAAGTGGCAAAATGGGTACCATCTGTATTTGAAAAAAAACAAAGTGCCCTGTGAACTCTAATGGTGGCACATAGAACATATGCGAAAGACCATTTTGGGGCTGACTTCTCCTTTAAGCAATCTTAAATCAAATTGTACACAAAAAATATTACAGCACCCTTGAAACTTGCACAGGTTCAAATCACACAGTAAAATGCGGATGTTATTGCAATGCAGTTTTTGATGAAACTGAAGATTCTCTTTTGTCAAAGCATAACTATGATTTTTTTTTTTTAACAGTTGTGCAAAAAATGGATACACATCCCGTTGGTACCATCTGTCATGTGGCGAGCACTTTTGCAACGAGTGTTTCGATCATTACTACCGAAGGTAAAAAAAAAAAAAACACACATAAAAAACATTCTTCACTCTTAGCCCAGAAAAAATTGATTTGACTTCTATATCTGTCAATCTAAAATGACTCTTTGATGTCTACTGCATATCCGTCAATGGCAGTAAACGTGTACATTTTATAGCCGTTATCGTTGAAACGTTTGTATTCCGTCTTTGTTCCAAGTCACAAGGATGGCTACGAGACGTTTGCGGCGTGGAAAAAAGCGTGGACGAGTAACGGCAAAAGCGAACCCAGCCTCAAAGCCTTCATGGCAGACCAGCAGCTTCCCTACTGGGTAACAAAAGTCCAGAGTCACCGTAGTCATCGCTAATGTCCCTGACGCCAGGACGTTCCGTCCTTTGTGGCATTTAGGTGCAGTGCACCAAAGGAGACTGCAGGAAGTGGCGTCAGCTGACCAAGGAGATCCAGCTAACCCCCTCGCTGGCAGCCACATACCGCTGCGGGATGAAGATCAACAATGTCAAGGTCAAAGCAGAAGCTAGCAGTCTTACGTAAGGGAGAACCAATCAGAAATGTGTTGTGACACGAGTCTGTTTGTGAACAGAGCGAAGGGCCGGACCAGTGCTCCCAGCCAGAAGACTTGGTAAATAACAATTCTTCTTTTTTTAGTTACCTGCTCAGTGTAACAATGCTAATCCTGTCAAAATGTATTTTTAGCATAGGCCAATAACATGTGGATTGCGGGCCACAACTGGCCCCCGGGTCTTAGTTTGGACACCTCCTAAGTGAAAAACAAATAGTTATTTTTCTACTATAATAATCTCTCCCCATTTTAGTTATAGCGGATTAGTGATAGGGACCAGGCGGGCGTGTAAATTGCGAAAATTCACATGTGTTTTGGTAGACAAAACAAAAGGTATAACCCAAAAAGTTCAAATCTGCTGAGGTTCACTGTAATTTAATGTTGTTTTACCATGTTACGATCCCAGATACCAATACCAAGTACCGATACCACTCGTTTTTTGATACATCTGCATATAACAGGAAACTTTGCCCAGCTTTGGAGGGCTCTACTTTTCACTATGGATAAGAACTCCATTCACAAGTCAACTCTGCTCACCGATACCAAGTACCGATACCACTAATATTTTGATCATGTAATCCACTATAGGATTTTCCTCAAAATGTAATGAAATTAATGGCATCTCTGTATTCTTTTCATTTGTAATACTTAGTTTGTAAAAGAAAAAAAAAGATACTCACTAAAATGGGGTCTCACACTTTAAGTCAAAAGTATTACCTGCAAACTTGCAAAAGGTCCCCACTTGTCCTCAAAGGCTGACAGCAGTGTGCGTTTGCTTCAGAGAGTGGCGGAGGTGACGGACAGCTGGTGGCACTCCATGCTGATTTTGCCGCCGTTGTTCAAAGACAGCCCGGCCACGCCCTTCCTGGCCGCCTACTACCCCGACTGCGTGGGCATGAGTCCGTCCGGCTCTCCGGGCGGCGCGTCGCTGAGCGAGCCCAGGGCCGACCACTGCCGAGCCGTCCAGCCCAAAAGTGCGCGCTGCCCATCATCCTCGGCGGCTTCCGGCAAGTCGGCGTCCGTGACCTTTGCCCTGTGCTCAGTCGCAGGCCTGTGTCCCTACTTCCAGCCCTTCTACCAGCCCAACGAGTGCGGCAAGGCTCTGTGCGTCAGGCCCGACATGATGGAACTGGATGAACTTTATGAATTCCCAGAATTCTCCCGCGATCCCACCATGTATTTGGCACTGCGAAATCTCATTCTGGCCTCCTGGCACAAAAACTGCAAGGTAGATGGAAACACGTCCGCATCGTTTTCAACCTGGATTTCGCGTCTTTTATATTTGAGCTGACTTCATTTTTCTTGGCAGCATAACAGCCAAATGCCGATTCACCATGTTTGTTTTGAAAGCTTTAGAACCTATAACTTATCTGTTATACGTACGACCCCCCCCCCCTTTTTTTTTTTGTATTCCCCTTGTAAAGGAGGTGCTGACCGTGGAGAAATGCGTCATGAACGTAGTGGTGCGCGGGCTTGTGCGCGTTCGCTGCGTGCAGGAGATGGAGCGCGTGCTCCACTTCATGACCAGGAAGGGCCTCATCAACACGGGAGTTCTGGCGGTCCAGCGCCCCCTGCTGCCTGAGAAGCATCGCGCGGTGAGGGTCGGCCCTGCCCAAGGAAATTCACGCCACAGTAAGATGTAACCGATTGATTCTTGGGATGTCGTTAATGCAGAAGAACGTCATCGTGATCGGCGCCGGGGCATCTGGGCTCGCCGCGGCACGCCAGCTGCATAATTTTGGCACTCAGGTTGGCCACCTCAGAAAAGAACCGCAACGATTTACATATGAAAACCAGCATTGACTTTTTTACAGTGACAATTGTGGTCCTTTATTTCTTAAGTTCTCCACAGATTCTGTCATCTCTTAAAGGTTTCTCCCGTCTGGTTCCAGGTGCTGGTGTTGGAGGCCCGCGAGAGAATCGGCGGTCGCGTGTGGGACGACACGGCGCTGGGCGTCGTCGTGGGTCGGGGCGCTCAGATCGTCAACGGCTGCGTCAACAACCCAATTGCTCTGATGTGCGAGCAGGTGAGAGACTGAAAGATCACTTTTCTTAACACGTGGGAACATTTGGAATGGTCTTTTGTTTATGTAAATAATACATCATGAATAAGTATTATAAATGGACTGTTTTGCCTTTTTTTTTTTTAAAAATCCTATAAGACTGGCCTATCGCATGTGTCCTTTTAAAAATGAAAATGTGGGCACTTTTGCCTGACCTGCGTCCACAGATGGGTGTCCGCATGCACAAACTGGGCGAGCGCTGCGACCTGTTTCAGGAGGGCGGGCAGGCCACCGACCCCGCCATCGACAAGCGCATGGACTTCCACTTCAACGCCATTCTGGACGTGGTGTCCGAGTGGAGGAAGGACAAATCGCAGAGCCAGGACACGCCGCTCGGAGGTGCCCGACCGGTTCCGGGAGACGGGAAAATATAACCCGAGAAACTGAAAATCTTGTTTTTGTGTAACAGAAAAAGTGCAGGAGCTCAAAAAGAGCTTTCTTCAGGAGTCCGGCATCCAGTTCAGCGAGTTGGAAGAAAAAGTGCTTCAGTTTCACCTCAGCAACCTGGAGTACGCCTGTGGCAGCTCTTTAAACCAGGTCAAACATTTGAACGCGTCCCCTAAAATGTGGAGCATCCTCAGGGTCTTACTTTGGGGCCCCTGCTGGTTTCCTTCTACCGGTTTCCCCTCTCCTCTTTGTATGCAGCCATCTTTTTCTTCCAGAGCAAAATTGAGTCTGGTCTTATTTGTGCCTGCAGGTTTCCGCGAGATCCTGGGACCACAACGAATTCTTTGCACAGTTCTCAGGAGACCACACCTTGCTCACCAAAGGCTATGGCACTTTGCTCCACAAACTAGCCGAGGGCCTGGACATCCGACAAAAGTGCCCGGTGAGAAAATCATGTCTATATTTTCGCGTTGCAATCATGTTGGAATTAGTGATTTAAAAAATAATAATAATACTCGTATTTCAGGTGAAAACCATCGACTACTCAGGTGATATTGTCAAAGTTACTTGCTCCAATGGCTCTCAGTGGACAGCGAAAAAGGTAAACGCAATTTAGCAGGCTTTCGTTTTGGGCCCAGTGTTTTTTAAGTCATTCGCTGCCATTGACCATATGCTCGTCAGTTACGTTGGGATAGGTGGCACATTTCGATCTTGTAAACAACTTTATTGATGCACAGTTACCAGTAGATGGCATCGATGCCCCGTTTCAAATATAAGATTGAACATAATGTTTTTGCTTCCTTAAGGTTCTTGTCACAGTGCCACTGACGCTGCTGCAGAATAATTTTATCCAGTTTGTCCCGCCGCTTCCCGAAAGGAAAATAAAGGCCATCCACAGTCTGGGAGCAGGCATCATAGAGAAGGCAATTTTTTACAAAACTTTTTTCAAACTGGCAGTACGGGAGCATTTTACATCTCAAACCTTTCAACAGATTGCCCTGAAGTTTCCGTACCGATTCTGGGACAACAAGATCCAGGGCGCCGACTACTTTGGTCACATCCCGCCGACCCCGGACAAGCGAGGCATGTTCACCGTCTTCTATGACATGGATCCGCAGGTTTGTTGGTTTTTTTTATTTCCTAATCAAACAAATCAAAGCCCACCCTTTCTGGATATGACTGGATCCACACGTGCGTTGCGTGCAGGGCCAGCAGGCCGTGCTCATGTCCGTCATCGCCGGGGACGCCGTGGCCGCCGTGCGGGACATGCAGGACAAAGATGTCGTCGGCGAGTGCATGAAGGTGCTGCGGGAACTCTTCAAGGAGCAGGTAACAATGTGGTCCTGTAAATCTATAAGGTGGAAATCAACACGGAAATAATGGACTTACCCCATTCACTGCCATCAACAGCTAGGGGCGTCAAAAGATCGCTTTTAATTCAGTACTACACTAATTTAGAATCTCCACAAGCCCAGCACAAAAACTAAAAAAAAAATCACTGAAATAGACTCCTGGTTTTAAATTTCTGGACCCCTAAAAAAAATGCATAAAAACATTTGGGAGTAAAGGCGTTAAATGGGGCTGCAGGTGAACTCCAGATACCAAAGCGTTCCCAAAATCCTGTTGATCATCTGCAACAGGAAGTTCCAGAGCCTCTGCATTTCATGGTCACACACTGGAGCAAAGACGCGTGGTCGCAGATGTCCTACAGCTTCGTGAAGATGGGCGGCAGCGGCGAGGCCTATGACGTTATCGCCGAGGACCTTCAGGGGAAATTGTTTTTCGCCGGCGAGGTACGCGGGGGGAAAAAAAGCGCAAATCTAATTTTTAGGAGCTGGTCAATAAAATGTTTGGATTTTTTTAAAAACATTGCTAATGTTTTTTCCTCACAATTTGTATTTCCAGGCCACCAATCGGCACTTCCCTCAAACGGTGACGGGCGCTTACCTGAGCGGGGTCCGAGAGGCCAGCAAGATGGCCGCCCTCTGAGATTTCGCCAGCGCGGACGCACGGGTTTAAACTCCACCAAACTGTGTCTCACATGCACACACTCACACCACACATGAACCACCAAGGGCTTCAAGCAATCTTTGGCGTGGACCTGCTCGGCTCGGCTGGAGTATCAAAAATCGTTCATCTCTGTCAACCGGTAAGGCTGAGCAGAGTTGCTACTTAAAAACTAAAAAAAAATTTTTTTTTAGTTTGTACCCAATGTTTTATACAGCTAGTGGTGTGTTGTGATACGTGGGTGTAAAAGGTTACATGTGTAGAAGAAGTCAGAATACGCCTGTTGTAGCACTTTTTGTTAATTCGGGATGCCCGTTTGAGCCGATGCAAGAATAAGTCATATTAGCCGATAGGTTAGGAAACAATTTGCTTAGTAATTTTTTACTTTCTCAGGGATGACATCAGGACAGGCAGTACAGTAGTTAACCTAATTTAAACACAAAAAATACACATCCTTAATATTGTCCGTTATGTATTTGGTCGAGAGCAAGCACAACGGTATCCTCACTGTCTCTGACGTTTGTCCAGTTTTCTTCTTATTTTTTCTAAGTGTGCGACATTTCTAGACAACTGTTTGTCAAACATTTTGATGCTTAGTATTTATCTGCTTTCCCGTCTGTGTAATAAACTATGATGCAAACCGCCATGGGCATCTTCCTTTTTGTGACTGTTTAAGGTTTAGATTGTTCAGATGCTAACAATAACTTACACTTTGTTCTTGGCCACAAATTTGATTGTATTAATGTGCAATAAATATATTATTTAAAAGGAGTTATCAAACTGCAACGTTACAGCGGCTTTCAATAATACACGTGTCACAATGAAAAATGTTGGTAATGGTGGGGATGCTTAGTATAAAATCTAAACTAAATTGAAATTAAAAAATACAAAGTAAAATGGAATATAAATGGCGTGATTAACCTGTATTATTTGTTGCCATTCAAGCATTTGATAGTGTTGTTCCAACTGAACTGGCCAGTTTACTCATGTAAATGAGATCAATTTTTATGACGTTTTATTGGACGAGATTTTTAGTATACAATTATAGAGCGCGACGTTTTATGCAGTTGGTAAACCAAGAGAACGGAAAAAAAAGATTTAAAATTTTAAAATCTAAATTTGAAGCTAAAATGAACGTCATATTAAAGCGACACTAACGCCAAAACAAACCGTGAGCCCGCGCAGTGACGTCATGAAAAAGCGCCACAAACGTCTCCTAACAGGCATCAGCTATCGAATCAGGTGTAGTCGGCGAGTAGGAAACAGCTCAACTGTGTCGCATCTCCAAATATTCCAACCTAACGGACTTATTCCACTGCTCCATTTTTTGCAATACAAAGAACAATTCACAAAAAATTATCCACCGGCTTTCCGACTAAACGCCGGAAGAGTGGTTTGCTAGCATTGCTATACGTGAATTAAGCTAGTAGTGTTTTGGGGGGCGCACTTTGAATGAGCATCTTTACTCCCAAGCAGCGACAAGATGGAGCGCCGCGGTACGCTACTTAAGTCTCCAGGTAGTCTTTCTTTTCCTTGAAAACATTTTTTTAATAGCATGCGTGTGTGTAAAGGTGTTATTACGTTATGCGACTGGGCAGTACGCGCTTGTAATGACTAAACGTAATAAATGCACGTTCGACGTCGTTACTCTCAAGCAACCTTGACGATTCGAATGAATTGTGCATCCTAAATGTGAACGAATCGTTCTCCAAATAAACGAATAAACTTTTGTGACTCTTCCAGTACATGTTTATATCAGTTGACAACCTAGTTTTGAGAGCATCCCGTTTGAATGCTATTGATCAATTGTCAGATGTTGTCCTGGTCTCAACCTTCAAAGTGTGGACAGTATGATGAGAAGGTTTGTACAATTTATATGAACCAGATTCTGTACTAGTTTTGGAATATGTCCATCAGATGGAGAACAGTAAGGGCTGCAAAAAAAGTCGTTTAAAGTTTGATTTAGTCTGATTTGTAAAGGTTACAGTCGCTGAGGTTCTTCATTATCGAGGGGATGATTGAAAAATTGTAAAGGACACAATGTATTCACAATTATGTGGATAAGTAACAAATGACTGACAATGTATTTTATAAGCGATTTCAGATCAACTGTGTATAATCTCTTACTATTTTTTTCAAACGACTTATTTTATCTTGAATGTTTCCCTCGGCCACAATGGACTTTGTGCTTAATATGGCGCCAAAGGCAAGGACAACTCCAGCTCTGATGACGACGTTCCCCTCTCGGACCTCGCGTTGAGGCAGTCTAAAAAGGAGAAGCAGTCCACCGAGGATGCGCACAGCTCCAATGCTGAGGACAAGAGCGGTGAGGACGCCGGGCCGTACGTTTTTGTGGGCGCAGCCTTGACGAGCGTTTGCTTCCTCGCCAGATGATGAGCCTCTGATTAAGATGAAGGCAAAGAAGAAGGAAAACAGATTATCCCCTTTTCATGGGAAAAAATCCAAGAATGCAGGTGAGACAAGTTGCCGATTGAGATTTTTTTTAATGTCCTTTGACATCTTCCTGCTTGTGATCCCAAAAGCAGGCGACAGCTCAGACAACGGTCCTCTCGTGAAAGCCAAAGCGCCAACCAAAGCTGGCAAGAAATTGAACACAGCATCTAAGAAAGCTTCTCAGTCAAAGAAGAAGAAAGGTAACCAACTACAGGAACTTAAAACACTTTTTCTGTTATGTTGCGGTGACTATTGCGGCACCAGACGTGATCTTGTGACGTCTGATAGCAATAATCCCCCAAATAATTGGTTGGCTGTGAATTTGGTTTGGAAAAAAATCGGTACATTCAGCCTGGGTGATACAGATTTTTTTTTTTTTTTTTTTAAGATGAATTCAAACAATTCAAGTCAACAAGCACATACCTCAGGTTTTGCATTTAATCAAATGGAATTGTTATTGTGTAGCTGGTATACAAAGAAAGTGGCAGCACCTTATCCAAATAGTTTTATTCTTACCCAAAGTGATACAAGTCGCAATGCTTATCTTTAACAAAGTTGAGAAAGAGTCCTTAAATGTCTTAAGTTTGCACTTTCATCAATCTCATACAATGTGCTCCATTGTTTTAGTTTGCAGTAGCAACAAGTGACCTTATTTCATGCAAGGAAGATGTTTTGGACTTTATACTTTGATTCTAAAAAAAAAACATGATATGAAACTGATATGAAAGAGACATCAGACACTTCATTTCAATATTCTGTCTCAGAAAACCTGTTGGCAAGTACTTCTCTCCTTGTTCAGATGTTCCAGATGAGGACGCGAGTTCGGACGACGAGCCTTTGAGCGTACTTGCCAAGAAGCTGAAGCCGCAGCAGAAGGAAATTCTGCCAGCAGGCTCCTCCGAGGCCACACCCAAAAGGAATGCTGCAAAGAAAAGAGGTGAGTGTTACGAGATGGAAATATCCTTTTTTTTTTTATTTCAATATGCTGGTTCTTTCAGTGTCTTTTGCTAACAGCACAATTAAAATGGATCTTTGATGTGTTTTGCCGTCAACCGCAGTGAAAAAATATACTTTTTAAGTCACTACTATTAACGGCTAAAGATGTCAATAAGTTGAGTGAATGAGTTACTAAGCACAAAAAAAATATTTAAACATCGTGCTGTATTTTGTCCAATCCTTTAAGAGAAAGCATTAAAAAAAAATACCGAAGGGAGCTGAAATTTCCCCCTCGGCTAAAATACCACCGGAATGCCGTGGAAGAAAATGAGCCCAATTTTTTTTTTCACCAGTTAAATATGCAGAGTCCTCTCACGAGAGCACGGACGATGACCCGGAGGCAGCCATGGCGAGGAAGAAGGCCATCACACATCGGCAGCAAACTCCAGCCGCCAAAAATGGGGACAAAACAAGAGCCAAGCGCACCAGCAGAGCACTGCAAGGTGAGGCTTAGGATGGCTATAGATGTCAAAAAAACAACTGAACTTGGCGGGCTGGCAGTGAAAGAGTTTATAAACACGAGAAATAAATGTTTAAAATCATCTTATAACTGCCGTATGTTTCTCTCCAGTTCAATACGCGGAGTCATCCCACGAGAGCTCGGACGACGTCCCGCCGGAAGCCACGACGAGGAAGAAGGCCGTCAGCCATCGGCAGCAAACTCCCGCCGCCAAAAACGACAAGAAAACCAGAGCAAAGCGCGCCAGCAGAGCGCAGCAAGGTAAGGACGAAAGAACGCCGCAGCGTTCTCCTACGGAGATTTCAAAAGAATCTTGGCCCTCAGACGACGGCTCCGACGATGACGATGACGTGCCACTGGTGAACCTCATCGCCAAGCAGACCAAACCAGCGGGGGAGAGGAAAAAGACGGCAAAAAAAAGCGGCGCTTCACAAGGCAGCGCGTCTAAAAAGAGGCGAGGTAAGCGAGGCCTTATTTGAAAGTATCGATTAATCACGATGATTGTCGATACCGAGCACAGAAACCATGAGAAAAAAATAATCTCAATAAAGTAATATCGGTCTAAATATAAGGAGTATCAAACATCTCAAATTGGTGGTCCTGCAGTGGAGAAACCTGTTAGAATTTGTGTGAAATGGGCTCACTTTGTCTCCTCAGAAGCGGGTCAGTCAGACGAGAGCTCGGGCGACGAGCCGCTCATCAATTTGGTGAAGAAAACCCAAACGGAGAAAAAATCCAAGCTGAAGAAACAGCCCCCGGCGCCCAAGAAGAGGACCCCCACTCCCAAAGCCGGCAAGAAGAAGCCATCTACAGGTAACGTGGAAAGAAAGACCTGGGTGAT